>NC_088380.1:15412500-15490000 GCF_037993035.2 Macaca fascicularis
GGCGAAAACTGGATGATGGCCTAGTGTCGCTCTCATGTAACTCAGGTGCAGATGTTTGCAGTTCACTGGAGGGACACACTGATCATTCTGTTATACCCACCATGAAAATTCTTTCAAGCAACTACAAGCATCTTTCAAGGCATCGTTTTTAAGGTTACTGCTTAAAAAACAATCTATGCAATATGTTTTCACGAGTCCCTTGGCAATGACTGACTGGAACATATAACTTAAAATAATGACAGCACAGAAAAGCACTGCATGTTTGCACCAAACCAAGAGATTTGGTGCAAGATGTACTATTGTGTGAAACCCATTAACTTAGTAAAATTAAACAAAAACAAAACAAAACAAAAAAACACCCCTCGAGAATTGCCACTGAAATGGGAGGCATTATAAATAATTTCCATTTTACCATTGGTGATTAGTGATTACTTGCTATTTATGCCAAGGTGGTATTTCAAAGTACTGTGCATGGAATCTATTTACTCATTACCAACTTAAAGTAGCTTTTCCCTCTCGAGGCTGGACACTCACGTGTGTATGTAACACACACCAGAGAACTAGGCTACATTTAACAAAGAAAAAAACAGAAGTGATCAATGATGTATACAGGAAAACAGACAGTAATGTTTATAGGATCGAAGGCACTAAAAATGGGCTGGGTGCCATGGCTCACACCTGTGATCTCAGTGCTTTGGGAGGCTGAGGCTGGAAGATTGCTGGGGGCCAGCAGTTCCAGACCAGCTTGGGCAACATAGTGAGACCCCATCTCTATAAAAGATTTTTAAAAATGAGCCAGGTGTGGTGATGCGCGCCTGTAGTCCTAGCTACTTTGGAAGCTGAGGTGGGAGGTTCACTTGAGCTCAGGAGTTTCAGGTTACAGTGAGTTTTAATTGTGTCACTGCACTCCAGCCTGGGTAACAGTGAGACCCTACCTCAAAAAAGAGCCACTGAAAATTCTGCCAAAAAACACCAACAGTAATAATTATAAAACAACTTATATTAACATTTAAAATACTAACCTATAAAAGTAGAATAGGTTGAAATAACCAGAGTCAGGAGAGAATGAAATTACAATAATGTTTATATCTCTATCCAATGGTACAGTCTCTAAAGCAAGCTTCACAATGTATTAACCTCCCTGTCCTGCAAAAATCAGAGAATCAGCCCAGCTTTTGTCTAGAGTCCTCCTGGGATCCAGTCATTCCAAAGACCTCAGAAGCATACTGAGAACAAAGGCAGGACAATGCATATTCCTGAGCTACATCAACCTTAATGGCTAAATATCAATGGAAAAAACAAGCTGAAGCACGTAAAAACCAGGACTGCAGCGGTGGGAGGGCCGGTGGGAAGGAGTGTGTGACTGAGGAGGGGACAGTCAACAGAGAGAAGATTGGGGAAGCTGCCTGCTGTGTTTAATGGCAGGAAAGTCATTAGTAAGAACCATCTAGGTGGGCTGATGGGGGTGGAAGTCAGCCTCAAGTAGGTAGAGAATGAAAGGGAAGTGAAAAAGACAGTGAGTAGAAGCCACCCTCCCAGGAAGTTTGGCTATAAAGTGATAGAGAAGTGTAGCTAAAGAGTTAGGTGAAATACACAGGAAGCTTCTTGTTGCTGTGTTAACATGGCAGAGATTTGAGCACAACAGGACAAGGGAAACGATGCATGAGAAAGCAGGGAACAGGTTCCTGAGAAAGCAGCACAGGCCAGGACCCAGAGGAGTGGCCCTGGATGGGGGGAGGGACACTTCGTCCCTTACAATGAGAAGAGAATGGGGAGGATGCAGGGCTGGAAGGTAAGTGTGTAGGTTTGTTGGCTGGAAGGTGATGAATTTGGTTGCTGCAACTGACTCTGTGAGGTGGGAAATGAGGTTATATGTTGGGAGGTGAGAGGCAGAGAAACACCCTCTGAAATAATTCCTACAGAGTCAGCAGAGGTGAGGGATAAGATTGTGCATTCAGGCCGGGCGCGGTGGCTCAAGCCTGTAATCCCAGCACTTTGGGAGGCCGAGGCGGGTGGATCACGAGGTCAGGAGATCGAGACCATCCTGGTGAACACGGTGAAACCCCGTCTCTACTAAAAAAAAAATACAAAAAACTAGCCGGGTGAGTTGGCGGGCGCCTGTAATCCCAGTTACTCGGGAGGCTGAGGCAGGAGAATGGCGTAAACCCGGGAGGCGGAGCTTGCAGTGAGCTGAGATCCGGCCACTGCACTCCAGCCTGGGCAACAGCGCGAGACTCCGTCTCAAAAAAAAAAAAAAAAAAAAAAAAAGATTGTGCATTCACAGTTTGATCAGTTTGTTCCATGGTGTAACCTTTTGCAGAAGCACCACGGAAGTGCAGGAAGATGCATAACACAGGGTTGGTTCAGAGGAATTTTCTCGGAAGGCTGAGATGAAAAGGCAGGAGATAAGGGAATTTACAGGAATGCAGGGGATGTACACATTATGATCTGACCAGCCTTGGAATGTCAGCTGACCTTGAAAGGCAAGGGCTGATGATAGCAGAGGAGTTACAGGATGGAAATCCGAAGACGGCAAACAACCTTGAGATTTCTCACCTTGATATCAAGCAAGCTAAGAAGGTCCAGATGACCAGGGAATAAAACAAAAACAGCAATATGTTTTCACGAATCCCTTGGCAATGACTGACTGGAACACATAACTGTTAAAATAATGATGGCACAGAAAAGCACTGCATGTTTGCACCAAACCAAGAGGTTTTTTGTACTATTATGTGAAACCCATTAATTTAGTAAAACTTGAAAACAAAACAAAACAAAACAACCCCCCCCTCGAGAATTGCCATTGAAATTTGAGGCATTATAAATGATTTCCATTTTATCACTGGTGATTGGTGATTATGTGCTATTTATGCCAAGGTGGTATTTCAAAGTACTTTGCATGGAATCTATTTACTCATTACCAACTTAGGTATGTTTTCATACCTAACAAATATTTTCAGGTAATAAGCGGAAGCCTGAGGGTAAAAGACTTTAAAAAGAGAATTTACTCCCCTAGCCAAATTGTGGTAGGAACTCAAGCAACAAGGTTTAAAATAACTACTCCACCAGGCACAGCCTGAAGCCAGATGGCATCTGAACTTGGCTTCCACGCTCCCACTAACCAGATCTGTTTATTCTGAACTTGCAGGCCTTCCCTCAACAGGCAAGGGCCAGGATCAGGTTTAAAACAGAGGAGGAAAATGGCTGTAGGTGTACTGGCAAAGTCTTTTTCAGAGATACGCTTTTCTTCTTCTGTCCTTGGATGGCTACTATGTTTATTTCAGGCAAAGTTAAGGAATTTTTTTTTTTTTGCCTTTAAAAAAACACACATCTACAAATGTGTGCTCACAAATGCTCACCAACTTGCTGATGCCAGTGTTTGAAATTAGAGAGGCTTACTGAATTTCAAATGAAGTGATTAGAGTGAATAAGGCAGTCTAGTTCATCTCCCAGAGGATACAGACAGTAAGACTGGGACAAAATTCTCTACTCACTCTTAAGAAAATTAACAAAGACATACCAAAGAATGATGGTTGCTAGTATTGCTAGTATTTACACACAAACACACACACACACACAATGTGTTAGTAGAAATCCATTTAAACTACTTATAATAGTGATCCACGGAGTAAACACAATTAATCTGGAAATTATTGGTCTTCATACTAACAGTTCAACAGTAGATTATTTCAAGAAGGGGGCTAAGAGATCAGGGTGTGCAAGAAAGGAAAAATGTATGGAAATGTTCATAGAATAGAAATGAGACTGGGCGTGGTGGCTCACACCTGTAATCCCAGCACTTTGGGAGGCTGAGGTGGGCAGATTACCTAAGGTCAGGAGTTTGAGACCAACCTGGCCAAAATGGAGAAGCCCCGTCTCTACTAAAAATACAAAAATTAGCTGGGCATGGTGGCAGGTGCCTATAATCCCAGCTACTCAGGAGGCTGAGGCAGGAGAATCACTTGAACCTGGGAAGTGGAGGTTGCAGTGAGCCAAGATCATGCCATTTGACAAAAGCGAAACTCCGTCTCAAAAAAAAAAAAGAAAAAGAAAAAAGAAAGAAATGAGAATTTGGAAGGGCATGTAGAGATATAGTCTAACCTCCTCCTCTATGAAGAAATCATTCTCCCAAATCCCTGACTGTAGGAACTTAGTCTAACTTATAAATCATAGGAATTCAATCGATTTTTCCACTAAAATTGTTCATGCTCTATCCTTGGTAGAAGAAGAAAGGACAGAAAGCCAGGGTTGAGTGCCAGGGCTCAGAGAATTGGACCCAACAGAGAGTGGGATGTAGGCCTTCTTCTCAGACGGCGTGGAAAGGCAGCTGAATCAACTTCCTGGTTCTTTCTAAATGTGGGGAAGTGAATGGCAGCTCTGCATGGTAACAACAGAGGATTATAAGAACGTTTAAGAATAATTCCTAAGAGCCCCTCTCTCTAGAACACAGTGACATAGTGTTAGGCCACACAGAGGGCACCCAGGCAAGTGCACAGTGACCCTAAGACATGCCAAAAGGTACTAGGTATGACTGTAGAGTCACCTCACATGCAAGCTCTTTAAAAATAAAGGTCAAAACCTCTTTATTTAAATTTAAATTCTTACAGCCCGTATTCTAGCAAGATTATACACACTTTTATTACAGCGAGTTTCCTTTTCTCAACCATTTAGCAAATATGTATTGAGGTCTCTATGTGATATAACAGTGCTGGCAAAACCAGGTCGAATGCAGAATGTACTACACAGTGAATAAATGTAAATCACACATCAGTTACACATGCCAGAAGGGGACTCTGAGGAGCTCTGATTGACACACAGACCATATTTACCTGAGCTATGACATCTGAGATTGAGGCACATCCCACCAGGAAACTGTATTTGTGTTTTAAGAGAATGCCAGCATGGGTCCATGCCTGCCAGAAAGAAAAGAATTTGGCATGAGATACACCTTCAATATTATGCGGTTTCTGGTTGATGCGATTTACTGGACATTCCTGAAATATACTTTATAGCCCCTCAAAGCCTTAGCGCCAAGGTCTGATAAATCTTTGGTTGGTAAAATTACTGTAACTTGATCTGGTGCCTGGTTCCACGTTAGAGTTTTCCAGTGGAGTGAAGGACTGCACGCAGGTATTTATTTAGCACCAATTGCATGCAGACTAGTGCACTATTAGGTTTGTACGCCTGGCAGGAAAGCTGAAGGAATACCAAGAATGGAGGAAACGCAATCTCTCTCTCTCAAGCATCTCAGTCCCAAAGCAGCATCCTTCCCACGTGATGCACGTCATCATGAGGGCTCTCATTTGGGTCTGAGTTATTACAGTTATTACCGGCGCTCACTGACTGATTAGAGTCTACTGTTTTCTTGCCTTCAAGTTTGGGCAGGATCTGACCTGACACTTTGGGAGATGAGGAGGAAGGTGCTATGAGGGGAGCAGATGAAAAGCCCGGGGAACAGCAGGTCTGGAGAAGGTTTCAAGTTCATGACGGGCTCTGTTTAAGGATCACTCTTCTTACCTTCAAGGTTGATTTGGACTGATACAGAAATGACATTTCATCTGAGCTACACACAATGCGACAAGCAGGGTCTATTCCCCAGGTCCACGTCAAGACTTAGCAGAGCAACAGCTAATTCCCTGCCCATCTGCAAATCACGGCTGTGGGCTGGCTTTGTTGTCTGACAGCCACCATATAATAAGCTTCCTGGCTTTAAACATTCTCTCTCCAACCAATACATCAGCGCCATGCTGCTGGTGTGAGGGGGTGGGGAGGGAGGAGTTGATCTGGTCCTTATAAATGTTCATTATTTTCATTTTTATTAGCCATCTCGTGCTGTTATACCAGGGTTTTGGGGGGAACTTACAGAAGAAACATGGAAGAAAAGGGTACCAATTACAAATGCTCTGGTGTTCTGTTTGATTTCAGAAAGTCTCTTATGGCAAATAAATACAGCTGAAGGGACATGGACCACCAGGTCCTTAAGAATCTGCAATCCACTTTTACTAACAGTCCTGAGTTCCTAGAATTCACCGTATAACTGTAACTCTTCTATGTGTGTAGAGTCCCACTTCTAACACAGATGGGAGGACAGGCCTCAGAGCAACAGCATGGACCTGGCCAGGAAGCTGGGCTTCGACTCTTTAGGGATGTCAGAAAGGCCACTTCCTTCAGTTCTCTAACTGGGCCACCACTATGGGCTAATTCAGGCACTGCAGGGAAGCCAGTTATGCACTTACATCATGCATCTAACTGCATATAAACTTGAGGTGGGGTGGTAAAAACTATACAGACTAACATATTTTTAAGTCTCCTTCCAAGAATAATTCAAAATGGAGCCAAAGGAAAGGGTTTACTTTCCAGCACTGGACCTTATTGGAAAACATATACATATATCTATTTTTTTCCTTTTCTGCTAAGTCTTTTTTATATTTATAAGACAGCAGAAGAGAATGAAAGCGCTGTTTAAGCACTCCTCAGTATCATGACAAAGAATTTATGGAAATGGGCAGCCCTGAGCTAACGGGGTAAAGTTGGTTATTAAAATAATGAATCCCTGCCAATATGTTCAACAGATTCTTACTCTGAAACTGTGGGTGTCTGTGCCACACAAGTGGTAAGTTTATCAGAAAGTGATTCTGATCCTTTGATCCTGAGTATATCAGAAAAGAACTGTGTATCTGCATCAAAATTTTCAAATGGGCTTTCCTGCTACCTACCAGAACTTGTGGCAAAATTAAGTACACTGACAAGATGGACTGGTTAAAAGTCAACAGACAATTGGAACCTGAGTACTCTGCTGGTGGTATAGCTGCTATGAAAATCAGTCCGCTATTTCCTCAAGAAATTAAAAATCAAATTTGCATATGATCCAGCAATTCCACTTCTGGGTATATACCCCAAAGAACCAAAACCAGGGACTCAGATATTTGCACACTCATGTTCATAGCAGCATTACTCACAAGAACCCAAAGGCGGAAGCAATGCAAGTGTCCATCAGCTGATGAACGGATACACAAGATGTGGCCTAGACATTCACTGGAAAGTGACTCAGCCTTAAAAAGGAAGGAAATTCTGACACCTGCGACTACATGGATAAACCCTGAAGACACACTCAGTGAAATAAGTCAGTCACAAAAGGACAAGTGCTGTATGATTCCACTCTCTTGAGGTATCTCAAGTAGTCGAATTTGTAGAGTTACAAAGTAGAATGGAGGCTGCCCAGAGCTGGGGCAGAATGAGGACAGAATCTCAGTTTTGCAAGACGAAGAGTTCTGAAGATTGGTTACACAACAATGTGAATGTCCTTCTTGACATTAAGCTGTACACACAAAAATAGCTAAAATGGTAAATTTTATATTATGTATATTTTACCACCAGCTAAAGAAAAAGAAAGAAAGCCAATGATCTTCTCTACTCACCATTGCATCCATGAAAGGAAAGGCGGCGAGGTACAGGAAGGCCCTTCTCGTCTTGCTCCCCACCGACTCGTCCACATGGTGCAGTTTATTGATAATGTAGTATCCTAAATCACTATAAGCTGCAATGGGTCAAAAGGCATATGTGGAAATATTCAGAAAAGGGTATCTTTATATTCTTTTTATTTCAAAAGCAAATGTAGTATTTGTTCGTCGCAGAAAAATGAGATACGCAAATAGAAAAAAATGGCCTATAATCTCATCCCTCTACCCAGAGTGAGTCACAGCTAATGCTCTGGGTTCTAATCACCAAGTTCTTTTATTGTTCTATGTTTTAACATAAAAATGAGATTGTATTACACGCACTCTTTTGTAAACCACGATCATCTTTTCACGATATGCTTCTACATCTTATTTCTTTGAATTCCCTTCAATGAACTGAATTTCTTTTTGAGAGTTTGCTGAGTATCAGCTTGCCCAGTCTCCTACTGTTACACAGTTAGGTGGTTTCCATCATTTTGATACTACAAAAGAATGCTTGGTGGCTAGGTTTGAAGCTAAATGTTTACACATATTCTTAATTATTTACTAAGAGAAAATTTCTAGATGTTAATATGCCTTTCCATAAAACTTTAAAGCTAGCTTTTTCGCACTTGCCAGTTCTTTTATTTCACTTTTTGGGAAGAGGGTGGCAACTTAGGGTATAGTCCTGCATGCTGGAAAATGGCATTGCAGAGGTGCTTTTGTAGTCCTTCCAATATCAGAATTTGTTACCAGTGACTAGAACACAGTAAGCAGTAAGCCAGTACGGGCTGAATGAATGCATATGTGTCAAATAGGAATAGGGAAGAAGGAGAAAGGTCTCCTAATGTATTAGTCAGGAATCCTGACAGATCTTATTACCAAAGGTTAAATAAAATATTGAGCTATTTTTTTAGCTCATTGATAGAGGTTTAGATTATATATAAAAATAACAGGCCAGGCAAGATGGGTGACACTTGTAATCCTAGCACTTCAGGAGGCTGAGGAAGAAAGATTGCTTAGCCTAAGAGTTTGAGACTAGCCTGGGCAACATAGTGAGAGACTTGGTCTCTAGCAAAAAAATTTTTTTTAAATTAGCCAGGCATGGTGGGACATGCCGGTAGTCCCAGCTACTTGGGAGGTGGAGGCAGGAGGATTGCTTGAGCCCAGGAGTTCAAGGGTACAGTGAGTTATGATCATGCCACTGTCCTTCACCCTGGGTAACAGAGTGAGACTCTGTCTTTATAAGAAAGAAAAGAAAAAAGAAGAGGAGAGGAGAGAGGAGGGGAGGGAAGGGGAGGGAAAAAAACAAAAGGAAAGGAAAGGAAAGGAAACAGGAAAGGGAAGGGAAGGAAAGGGGAAAGAGAAGGAAAGGAAAGGGAAGGAAAGGAAAAGAAAGACAAGAAAATAATAATCTTCATGTTTTTCACAGTGTCTTATGAATGTTGTAAGAGTAGGTGTGCCTACAGTTTTCATTCTCTTACAACTATGGGTATTAGAGGTGTGAGTAAGTGGTTTCAAGAGGTGGGAGGCTGGAGTGACTACAATCTTCAGAGAGTGAGGTGGGCCAGGTCGAGGAGAGTGAAGGAGGAAAGCTCCTAGTCCTTCCAGGCAGGGTAGAGGTGAACAACCAGAAGGTCAGCTGCCAGGTGAACAAAGGTGCCAGGTGTCATGGTAGCAGGGCCATCAGAACCACTGAGGCATCAAGAAGAGAAATCCAAGAGAGGGCATGTCACGTGGCAGAAAGAAAAGAGACCTGGGAAGATGGGAGTAGTTACAGCAAGGGACATGGATGGAAGGAGGCAGCTGTGACGTCCCTGTCGTTTGGATCAGAAGCTGTGCAGAGACGAAAAGGGGATTAGTAGAGGTTTGACCTGGGAAGGCGGGGAGGGAGAGCTCCTGTCTGATTTTGCGGCCAGGTAAGAATTGCATTCAGACATGAGCTAAGCTGGCTTAAACACAAAGCCAGAATGAAGATGTTACTTAATCATACAAATGGTCTACTTTGGGTGCTGAACTCTGGAAATTTTTTTCAAAGTTTATTGTTGCTGTTGCTGTTTATTTGCACATGTGTTTTCATTCAGTGAACAAATGTTCACTGTGCAGGGATCTGCAAGGAGACCATCTTGACCTTGCCCACATCGCTGTCCCCACACCCACCTCTCAGCTGAGGCCACTGGCAATGGTAAAGGCAGCTGTGCCAGGCGAGTAGAGCAACGAACACAATGCCAAGTGCAAGAGCACAGGGCTGGCTAGGAATAGCTCATGAGCTAAAATCCCCTGGTGAAGGTTACGGTCACTATAAAACACCAGCTGAGGGGACCTGACTGCTGTGGCTGAAGCTGGGGACTATGGAATTGGTAAAAGGGGAGTGTTATAAGCTGAACTACGTCCCTTCAAAATTCAGATGCTGAAATCCTAACCCCTGGCATCTCAGGATGGGACCTTATCTAGCAATAAGGTCATTGCAGATATAACTGGTGAAGATGAGGTCATACTGGAGTAGAGTGGGCTTTCAATCCAGTGACCGATGTTCTTACAAAACGGACATTCAGATACAGAGGTAGATGCACACAGGGAGAACGCCGTGTGAAGATGAAGGCAGAAACCGGGGTGAGTCTTCTACAAGCCGAGGAACGCCAAAGATTGCCAGCGAACACCCAGAAGCTAGGGGAGAGGCCTGGAAGACAGTCTTCCTCCCATCTCTCAGAAGGAGCCACCCCTGCAGCACGCTGACCTCAGACTTCCAGCATCCAGAACTGTGAAACGCTCAGTTTCTGTTGCTTAAACCACCTGGTTTGTGACACTTTGTTACGGCAGCCCTGGAACACAGGTACAAGCAGCTTCTGAGAGAGGGAGAGAGAGGCTTATTTTCATGTTAAACTCTGGAGTGGCAGGAAGATCGGATGGGACATGTGAGTTTCAGCAGCTGAGAGCAGGGCATGCAGTCTGCTTGAAGTACCCAGAAATACAGAGATCAATATACATAAGCTTCCCCCTGCTGAGAAGAAAAAGAAACTCATCTGAGGAAGGGCAGCCCCTTTAATTATCAGGCCTAGAGATGCACTGAAATGTGACGACGTGTGACAGCGGTCATGTCTCACTCCCACCTTGAGCTAATAATGACCTTGAAACCACTTGCTATGTGGGCTCCAGATGAACTGATGCCAAGTAGCCATAAAATGCCATATGCTGGACACCACAATCCATACCCTATACCGTAAATCAATGAGTATTCCCGTCAAGCGACTTCGTGTTGGCCCATTCCTTGTCCCCTTTTGCCTTTTTTCTTTTGAGACGGAGTCTCGCTCTGTCTCGCCCAGGGTGGAATGCAGTGGCGCAATCTCAGCTCACTGCAACCTCCCCCACTGAGTTCAAGCAATTCTCCTGTCTCAAGTAGCTGGGACTACAGACATGTGCCACCACACCTAGCTAATTTTGTGTTTTTAGTAGAGATGGGGTTTCACCATGTTGGCCAGGCTGGTCTTGAACTCCTGACCTCAGGTGATCCACCCACCTCAGCCTCCCAAAGTGCTGGGATTACAGGCGTGAGCCACCGCACCCAGCCCCTTTTGCCTTTAAAAACCTGCTTGTAACAAAGGTTGAAAGGAGCTCTCCCCAAGGCCACTGGGAAGTGTGTCCCAGGTGGCAATCCTCAATCTTGGCCCAAATAAACTCTCTATATAATTTAACCTCAGTTTCTTAAATGTAGCTACTTATTACAATAGTTTAACAGAAACATCAAAAACCGTGCCTTTATGAAGAATAACCGGGCTAAACATGTAATATTTACAGGGTCTAAGGACTGCTGGGGCGTTCGCCATCTACTCTCCTGGGGATGAGCCCCGCCCAGCTTCCTGGTTCTGTGGGAAGGTGTCCCCAAACTCTTGCCTTCTTCAGCATCCAGGGCTTGTCCTAGCTCCCTGGGTTTCAGAGTACTGTGGGACCTATGAGGCTTGAGGCTGCCTTTGCTTCTTTTAACTTCTTTTTATTTCAGTCTCTTCCTCTTTCAGCTACTCCAGGAGATATTTGAAGGCCACAGGAAGCAGCTTTTCCTCACAGGTTTTCTAACGTCCTTCTACGCTTCCCCTACATGATAGAGGAGTCTGATTATAACTAGAGAGGTTACTTTACCCTGGGAGCTGTGAGTATAAAATCCCAACAACTGTTTTCACCCACTCTCTTGGGGCGACTCCCTCCCTCCCATGCCCCTGAGCTATTTCCAGCTAGAGCTATTGGGGGGGTGGGGGGCAGGTAATTTGTTTAAAGTGCTTTGCATAGAGTCCATGATTACCAGGCTAGCTGCCTTAGCAATATTTAGCAACCTTCAGCTTCTATAAACTGCCTTACCAAGACTGTTCTAAAACAGCCTGTATTCCTTATGAAGAGCAGAACATTACAAAAAAAAGTAAACAAGGTTTTTGAACAGATGTAAACAAATTTTATGACACTGCAACAGCAAGAAGACAGTGACTTGACCTGTTTACAGGTCAACAGCTTTGACCCTCCTAAACAAGGGACACAGAAAGTGCCCTTCAGATTCACGGGTCCACTGACCTCAGCCAGCCAGGGCCATAGGCCCTTTCTGAATCAGTGGTTCTCAAACCTGTTCATCCAGGAGCTGTTACAAACCATAAAGTGTCAGTATTAACCGAAATAAGTCTAGATACATTTTTCCACATCCAATAGGCAAATTTGAGAACCATTATTCTAATTCAAATTCCCAAGTTCTCAATGTTTAAAAGTCTCACAGGTGCTGTTACTGACCCACCGTGACCAGCTTGCGAGGCTTTTCATGGGAGCAGGTAATTTCACCCCTGTGCTTCTAGGGTATTATTTCCAAGGTATGTGTGTTTATATGGCTGATAGGCCATATTTAAATCACTTCAATAAATACGTGTTGAGTGACTCGTATGCATCAGGTACTACACACACTAACACAGCTGTGAAGGGGACAGTCTCCTGCATGTGGGCGGGGATACAGACATTTAATATCACCCATCTATAATCTATACTAGGCAACACGTGTCCAGTGTTGGGGATGGGAGGCATAAATATCACCTAGGTCTTGAAGAGATACCATAAACCCATGCACAATGTAAGTAAAGTAACTGTGAAATTTTAACACAAGAACAAGAATTCTGTCTCACTGGCATCAAGACTTGGTGGAGTGGAGTTCAGAATAATTTATTGCAGGAGATCTGCTTCTTTCTAGAGACCATTTCTTATTCATGTTTGAATTCTCAGGATCTAGCCCAGTGTGCTGATTGAATAAATGTTGAAATCCATAACCCCTAAAAGAAGTGACTGGGAGGCTGGGCGCGGTGGCTTACGCCTGTAATCCCAGCACTTTGGGAGGCCAAGGCGGGCAGATCACCTGAGGTCTGGAGTTCAAGACTAGCCTGGCCAACACAGTGAAACCCCGTCTCTACTAAAAATACAAAAATTAGCCAGGTATGGTGGCAGGCGCCTGTAATCCCAACTACTTGGGAGGCTGAGGCAGGAGAATCACCTGAGCCTGGGAGGCAGAGGTTGCAATAACCCGAGATTACACTACTGAACTCTAGCCTGGGTGACAGAGCAAAAAATAAAAAATAAATAAATAAACAAATAAATAAATAAGTAAATAAAGTGACTGGGATATACTGGTAGCAAAAATATCCCTGAGTCTTCCCTCTACTTATATCCCTACTCTTTGTCAAATGATTTGGCAGCTCCTCACACTAAAAGTCAAGGTCTGTTCCCCACCCCGTGAATCTGGGCTGGCCTGTGATTTGTTTTGGTCAGCAGTGTGGGTGGGAGTGATGGTGGGCTGGTTCTGATTCCTGGCCTCAGGAAGCCATCAGGTGTGCTTCTGTCCCTTCACTTGGAGCATCACCACAGCCATCTAAAAGAGCCGTCTAAAAACGCCCAGGCAAAGCTAGTGGAGGATGAGAGACTATATGGAGGAGAGCTCAGCTGTTCCAACAGAGGCCATCTAGGATGGCCGGATGTTCGCTAACAAGGAGCCCACCAAGGTCAGCAGAGCGACCTCCTGACCCTCAGTTGACCACAGAGGCATGAGCCTAGTCAAGTTCCAAAGATCCACCCAGCCAACCTGTAGTCTTGCAAACAAAAATAAATGCTTGTGTTTTGAGCTGCTGAAGATCGGGATGGTTTTCTACATGGCAATAAATTGTAAGACCATACTGACACTGTCCGCTCACTCCTAGCACCCTCGTTGGTTTAAATTATGGCTAATTATACTAATTTACTCTTTACAGAGCTGGTTAATAACCCATGAATAATGGAAAAGTTTGAAAAGAGAAGTCTGGCAAACAGAACTGGGCCAGAAATTACTTCAGTGGCTCACTGGAAGGGCACAGGAACCTGCAGTTTTGTTCCCCTGAATTCTGCTGCCTACCCAGGCAGCTTCAGAACATGGCAAGGGCCTCACAGGTTACTGTTAAGAATAAACGTGTAAAGAAAGTTAAAATCCACAGCAGCGGTTTCGACATCTTCATGAATTAGGAGGTTAGGCAATACTAATTTCCATGCACGTGAAATTAATTTGGACCCAAATGGAGTCAAATGCAAGGTCAGCATGCTTTCCTCCATGCACCACAACCACTGGCCTAAATGAAGGTGTGGTGATGCCAAACCCTGGGCTCTGTACTCTTCGTTTCTGTTTTGTAACTGAATCTAGCAGGACAATGCAGTTTTAAAAAATGGTGTCTATGACAGATCATGGCTGTAGTTCAGCTAAAAAAGAGATACTTGCAGCTGCTCAACAAGGGCCAAGAAATACTCCCAAGGCTTGTGCAGTTTGGGTATCTCGAGCCAGGCTACGGGTGTGCGTAGAATGGACAGTAACTCTTGTCCGGTGGGCCGGGCGCGGTGGCTCACGCCTGTAATCCCAGCACTTTGGGAGGCCGAGACGGGCGGATCACGAGGTCAGGAGATCGAGACCCTCCTGGCTAACACGGTGAAACCCCGTCTCTACTAAAAAATACAAAAAACTAGCCGGGCGAGGTGGCGGGCGCCTATAGTCCCAGCTACTCGGGAGGCTGAGGCAGGAGAATAGCGTGAACCCGGGAGGCGGAGCTTGCAGTGAGCTGAGATCCGGCCACTGCACTCCAGCCTGGGTGACAGAGCGAGACTCCGTCTCAAAAAAAAAAAAAAAACAAAAAAACAAAAAAAACAAAAAACTCTTGTCCGGTGGACCTTCTAGACTTCAACTCTCTCAATCCAACACAATTCCAAGTGTCTGCTCTATTGGCTTATTGCACAAGGTTTGGCTGGGCGGGAAGAGTTGCTGGGCACATTCTCTGGGGCCATCTTTCCCTCGCAATCTCCACCAAGCATTCCCAGGGAAGTGTCTGAGTGGTCAGTGGAATGTACCCCAGCCTTGTCTGGGGAAATCCACTACCAAGCGCAAAGTTCTCAAAGATGGGAGAATGCCTAGCTCAATAGTGGGGTCAAGAAAAAAAAAAAAAAGAAATGTAAGAAAAAATAATTCCTTAACTACAGTAAATCTAATGAAAAGGACCTAGTAAAAGGTTCCTTCCTTCTTTCCTTTACTGGGGCAAACCCAGTGAATGAGGGATGACACTACAAAAGCTTTTAGTGCTCTTTGACCTGAGCCTATTTCAATCATCCTACTGTGACCCATTAACTGATGCACAGAGGGGACACCGCGTTAGTGAAAGTGAGAAGATACATCTGCAACTGATTTTTCAGAGCTGGTAATGTCCGCACTGGAAATCCCTTGTAAGTGAAGAAGATCCTCCAGGGATTGGTAAATTATTAGTAAACAGTGAAAAGTACGAAGTGTTGAGGTTCATCCAGACTGGGGAGAAAAAGTCTAACATAGAGAACATCATGTTGGGATGATTTTAGATGGCTATAGCAAAATATTCCTTATAGCGCACAGGGAAAATTCTTGACTCCGTTCTGTAACAAAGATAAGGAAAAATTAGACAGTGTTGTGCTGGCCGGGTGTGGTGATTCATGCCTGTAATCCCAGCACTTTGGGAGGCTCAGGTAGGCAGATCGCTTGAACTCAGGAATTCAAAGACCAGCCTGGGCAACATGGCAAAACCCCATCTCTACAAAAAAAAAAAAAAAAAAAAAAATTAGCCAGATGTGGTGGCATGCACCTGTAGTCCCAGCTACTTAAAGAGGCTGAGGTGGGAGAATTGATCGAGCCCAGGAGGTCAAGGTTGTGGTGAGTTGTGGTCGCACCACTGCACTCCTGGCTGGGCAGCAGAGCAAGACTCTGTCTCAGAAACAAGCAAACAAACAAACAAACAAATTGAAGAAAGTGCTGAAATGCACCTCATCCTTCAGAGACGGTTGAGAAATGACTCAATCCATGAGGCCTGTCCCAACCCCAAAAAGAAAATCTCTTCCTGCTCTATGCTCTCACATGTCAAAAATAAATGCCTTTGAAAAATTAGAAGAACTTGCTAAAAGGAAATACATTCATTAAGGTGATGGGAAACTAGCACTTAAAGAAATGTTGAAGACAATTCAACTACTTTTGCCTGGACAAAAGACTAGAAAGAAATTAATTTAAACCTCGATGTATCTCATTTATATTCCCACTCTGAATTCAGCATGATGAATTTATAATACAAGCCTTCCTGTACTTACTTAGGCCCCACCCAGGAGCTGTACATGTAGGAAATATATGCTCATTTCAATATCAGCCCCAGCAAATATAATTGGAAGACTGCTTGAAATCATACAATGGCTTTTCAAGTCAAATATACTGGGAGTATTTCCTTTTCTGTTTTATCTACCTCAGTGTTCCCCTGTCACACACATAGTTATCCAGGAGCTGACTGCTGAAGTAGAAATATAAGTAGCTGTTTTCAGGATTACTAGGAAGTGAAAATGGGTGTAAGCGTCAAATATAGGTGATGCATAGAGACTGCCGTTGGAAGGGCAACGTTCAATGACGTAGGAAAGCGGTGGGAAGAATGGCTAGGGGGTGGAGGGACAGCAACATCCCATCATGGAACTTGTGGCCACAGTTATGGGAAAGAAAATGGGCAGGATCTGGATATAGAAAAGCTTATAGGATTACTAAAAACAGAAGGAGGCAGAAAGGTGAGCAAAGATGCCCGACGTAGCAGATGGCAGAGGCAGGAGAGTGGCTCAAGACTTAGGCAGAAGATGGTAAGGAGGCCAACACTCTAGAAAAGCGTGCGTCATTAAAATCTGATTTTCAAATCTTCCAAAGAAATTCATATGTGCTTTCAGAGCAACTGTGGAAAACATTTGTTTGGTGGATGGAAAAATGCTGTGATTGCAGAAGTATAAAAACGAATAATGATTATTAAATATATATGAGATACAGAAAACCATTTTGGTTTAAATTTAAAATTTTGTAATTATATTTTAAAATTGAAAAGCTAAAATGACACTGATTTTTATTTCAATGACCACCTTTTCTTCCCGACAACTGCAATAACACGGGATGCTTAGCTTTTCTCTTCCAGAATTACTGACAACTGATAACTAGCTGTTTAGTCCCAAAGTCTCATTCAACCATGGCTAAATAGGGAATGTTGGATTATTCATAAGTCCAAGTAAAAAAAGAGCTAGCAGCAAAGGGAACTCATTTGCTCATTTAAGGAAGCCCCTTATTTTACAAAATATATGGCTTTTTTTTTTTTCCAAATACTGTACATGTACTCTTTGAAAATGGCTCACATCAAATGTAGCAGAAATTTACTTCAAATACAGGTACCTGTGCAAATACTCAGTCCACGGTCAGCATTTAGGGCATAAACTGAGGATATCAGAGGCAGCTCCTCTTTACTCCAACCCCTGAAGCTCTAAGCACAAATTAAAGGATCAATATCAACGCTTTGGCTGAGTGTCTGGTCCATCAGCAGACACACTCTCTTCCACACTGCTCTTAGCACAAAATTTTATGCTACATTAAAAAGGAAAACCGCAAAGGTCTTTCCTTATTTACATTCAGATTTGCAGTTATATGAGTAAGCATTAGCTGCCATGCAAACACATTGCAAATGGTCTGGGTTAATCTTTTGGTTCCTTTATTCACCACTGACAGCCAGGCGTTTTATACAATCAGCAACAATTTTGAGGTACACAATGGGTTTATGAAGTGTCATTCACAGTGTTTTATGTAACTGGCTTCAATAGAAGTACCACTCAATTTTTATGCCAGGTAAGCAAAGCTGCTTTAAAGCCAAGACATTCAGAAATCACGTCCTTAAGGCTTTACTCCCAGCACGAAAGCAGCAGCAGCAGGACTCCAGCCCTGAAGGAGAGCTGCTTTTCCAGGGTCTTGGTTAAACTGGAGGCCAGTCACTGTATGTACGATACAGCTTTCCTGTTGTGTCATGGAAAGAATGCTATGACAAAAGTATTTAGTCTTGTTTTTGAATAAAATGGAATAAGATCCTAGAACAAATTAATGTAATAAATAGAACAATCTGTCATTTGTTCTCACTGCTGATAAGCATTAATTCTAAATAACAGTCATTCTATTTTTATTCTTAAGATTCAATGACCCAGTACAGTGATGCACACGTATCTCTAATTAAAGCACCTGCTATTTTATTGGCCTTACCAAATGTTATTCCTAGGTGTAATCGCCTACTAATGAAATCACTCTCTTTTACTTTGGGAATCAGAGACACAAAAACTACAGCTCCCCAGAAAAAACACATTATTGTCTTAAGCTAGGAGCACAAGCACTTTCCTTCTATTCCCTGAACATTTCATAAGAAATGTGATAATTAGTAAAGAAACCACTTATCTCAATAAATATATTTAAATCAATGAAAAGGAATAAGAAATTGCCAAAGCTAGATTCGTCAGTGGCGGTCGGCGGCCTCACCTATCAGTGTGTGAAAGACGGCAGCGATGGCCCCGGCCACCACCATACACAGGACGGCTTTGGTCCTGTCTCGCTTGCTGTTCACAAACACCAGGCCCACATTTTTGAAGTCACTCATAGGACCCGTGAAGAACTTCATGAGGGAGTACGCCAGCCCGTAGCTGGCCAGCATCTCAACTGCATCCTCCTTGACAGCAGCAATGCCCCGGTTCAAGGCCTGGGAAGGGGGAAAAAAACCCACAAGTATTAGAAACGTTGTCTCTTCTCTGGGGAATCATACCTCTAAGATGAAACTTAGCAGATCACGTTTCTATAGAAACATGAAGAACTTATAGGGTACATCTCATATAATTGGATAAAGGTGATTGGTTTTCATTTTCGTCTACATCAGCTTCAGTTTGAGTTTCTTTTTGTGAAGGAGATACCTGTCCACTGCAGTTAAAATAATAGCAAAACACCAACAAATAGTTTATGCTAATATTGAAAAATAATTCTAAGAAGTTTTGGTTAAAAGTTGATTTTTTTAAAAAACTAAAATGTTAAATTTTGTTTGCAGGCTGAATCGACATAATGGCAACAGACACGCTGGAAATGAGTCTAACGGTTTATATCAAGGGGATGGGTTCTTTTTTCTTTAAAGAAGGGGGGTGTGTGTGTTCATGTGTGTACATGTAATCTTAAATACTTGGTATACGTTATGTATTCTTCATAGCAGAGTTCTATGCTATGAAAAAAGTACTGAAGGAATTTATTATATTCTTCATTAGTGCATGTTGTTTACCTGATTCCTACATTTTGGCCTGAAATACGTTCCTGAGCTCTATGCAGACACATATGAAAAGAACACCTTTAGACTAAAAAACAAATGTTTTTGGATAATGGTTATACAGGAAGATGCGGTCGTAAAATACCCTGAATACTTTAGACATCCTCCAAGACAGACCCTCTTAGGCACTGCAGGCCTTGTTGGGATGGTACTTCCAAACTAACTTTCCCACCCCGTAGACAAATGAGTAACAGCAGACCAGTGGGAATGGATGTCCAGATAGCGACAGCTTTCCGACTGAAATGCCTCTAGAACACTGCCTCTGTCATTAGGAACAGGCAACTATGCAGAAGAGCGGGCTTTCTGTATAGTTATATATTTGTAAAAAACAGACTGTTTTCAAGGCAGTTTTAGGTTCATAGTAAAATTGAGCGGAAAGTACAGAGCGTTCCCATATATCCTTTGCCCCCCACAAACACGGAGCCTCCCCTGCTATCAACATCCCACACCAGAGTGGTACATGTCTTACAATCAACGAATCTACGCTGATACATCATTATTACTCAAAGACCAGACAGTAGTCCCCTCTTATCCTTAAGGGATACATTCTAAGACCCCCAGTGAATGCCTGAAACTATGGAAAGTACCCACGTTTTTTCCTATATATACATACCTATGAGAAAGTTTAATTTATAAATTAGGCACAGTAAGAGAGTAACAACAATAATCAAACGGATTATAACAATATACTATAATAAAAGTTATAAGAATGTGGTCTTTCTCTCAAAATATCTTACTGTACTCCTTGTGATGAGAAAGAGATGAAGCAAGATGGTGAGAGATTTCATTACACTACTCGGAATGGCATGCAATTTAAAACTTATAAATTGTTTATTTCTGGAACTTTCCATGTAATATTTCTGAACCTTGGTCAACCACGGGTAATTGTAACCATGTATAGTAAAACTGTGGATAGGGGTGACTAGTGTAATGTAGTTTACATTGGGGCTCACTCTTGGTATATTGTACATTCTGTGGATTCTGACAAATGCAGAATGACATATATCCACAACATATTTTTAAGAAAAAAGATACGCTAAAGTCTTGGCCTGCCATTTGTCACTCATCCAATAGAGACACGATTACATTCACAGAATTCATACTCAGTCTCTGCTATGTAAACTGAAAGAAGAAGAAAGAAATTTACTTTTCCTGTCTATTTCCTATTTCTATTAATCAAGACAGCTGTTGATAATTTTCCCTACAAGTATATGGTTATAGCCATAGTCTGAGAGCTACCTTGCTATACTGGGTAAACCTAATCTCAATAATACCAAAGGAGCCAATGGGTGCTTGAAAGAGGAGACTGAATACAACAAAAGATTCAAGAACTCATCTTCAAACATATATGAGAATCATACTACATTATAACAAAACAAAGTAAACTCAATCCACCATTGTGTTTCACTGAATCTGATACTATAGACTGTAAGCGTATGGCAGATACATCTGATAGCAATAACTTCAGCACACCCTGAGAATGACCCTGCATGGTAGATGCACCTGATAAGAATAATAACTTAAACATACCCTAAGAATGCTGATGCACCTGATCTACATAAACTGCATGCTTTTTACAAATGGTAGCAGCTCTCCTGTCGGGCCTGCCACCACTAGACATCCCTGTATGTAAGTCCCCTCGGTAAACAGGGTTTAGTTCTCAATCACTGGCTCCGGGTCTCGTCTCTGGCCTCTTGAACGTGGTGTCATCCTTACTGAAGTCAATATGGGTCTGACACAACAGTAAGGTACATTATTAGTTATATGCCACTAAGAAAGAAAAAATGTTCCAGCCGGGCGCGGTGACTCATGTCTGTAATCCCAGCACTTCCAGAGGCCGAGGTGGGCAGATCCCTTGAGGTCAGGAGTTCAAGACAAGCCTGGCCAACATGGTGAAACCCCATCTCTACTAAAAATACAAAAAGTAGCTGAGTGTGGTGGTGCGAGCCTGCAATGCCAGCTACTCTGGAGGCTGAGGCAGAAGAATCAGTTGAATCTGGGAGGTGGAGGTTGCGATGAGCTGAGATCGTGTCACTGCACTCCAAAAAAAGAAAAAAGACAAAATATTCCCAATTGTAATTGGATGTCATTGATTATAAAATGTATCCAGATTTCCGAGTTGCTAAAATATGGAGGTGGAAGGAGTGTGCCTCAGAATCTATGAGAGGAGGTATTTCATGTTACTCTTCAAGTTATTCCTTAGTTTCAAGGGGTGATGTAGTTTGTGGGCCTACATGTAATCCAGTGTCAGCAGACTTCGGCAGAAGCGCTGGCAGAGCTACTTGGCAAAACTCAAGGGCTTCACATTCTGTGCCTTTGTTTCACTCCTTCACCAGGAGACACAGCTGACTAGTAGAATGAGAACTTAAGGGTTGACATTCTCTGCAAAGCACTGTTAGGAAAAATGCGTTTACAGGAAAATACCAATGTGAAAATACAATTAAAAAAAAATCTAGAATAAAAATGTATGCTAGCCGTAGGAACTCATTATCATTTTTCTGACTCAGTTGGTATTATATAAGCTAGCTTCTGATAATTGTTTCCAATTTTATCTCTAATTGTTTTCCTTTTTTCCACTAATAACGGTGAAAACTTCCATAAGAACCTTCTCAGCCTCTGCAGAGCACACCTGCCATGACGCCTTTCTTAGAAACAACTTTTCCCTGATGGAATACATTAACACCCTAAAACAAAATAAAAACCAAAAACCTCCTTTATATCAAGTGCCTGTGTTCAACAAACATCTCTAGTCTACGGGCTCCTCCTGTCTATGTGCAAAACTTACCACTTGACAATCTACCAAATTAATTCCCTTTGGCCTTCTGCAGGGGACACTGTTGGTGTCTCACCCAGATCCCCTATCCTTTACCTGGCAGGGGACCCATCCCCAGATGCTGGGAGTTGGCCACTAACGGCTCACAGGTGTCTTCTTGTCAGGGAGAAGTACTGCTAGCCACTTTGCATTAGTGAAACTCATCTGACGCGTCCACCATAGATCCAACCAGCACGCAGCCACCCGAGTGTATAAGATCAGTGTCCTGCCTGCAAGTAGGACCACTGTGGTACAATTCGTGCTCCAGAGTTCTCCCTGGGATCAGGGTGAAGCCAGTCTCCAGTGGGGACCACATCGTCGCTTCACTTTTCCCCACCACCTACCCTGCTTCCTCCCCTACACACAGGTTTTGCTTCTAGAGAATTCCATTTAGGACAGCTTCTAATCACCTATTTGTCAGACGTCAAGAATAGTGTATGGTTTGTTTTCTTTCCCACCCTTCCCAAAATCTAGGATTGTGAATTGTTTACTTGTTTTTATTGCTTGAATGTGTTAAATCTTGGATGATATCTATTATTTAGCAAAATTTTAAAAGCATCTCATAGGGCACCTAAATAATGGAGGACTAGACATTTTATGTGTCTTCTTGGCAAAGCATTCTTTATTTTTTTTTGCTAAAAACACACCAGCCTGGGCTGAGGCATCCACTGAAATGCTTTCTATTTCCACCAACAGTTTCCGAACTTGAGTCCTCAAGCCAGTGCTGAGGCAGGTGGGAAGAGAGAGGGCCCAGGTAATGAGAGCTCTGTCAGTGAGATGAAGTGAGAAAGTTTTATTTAGCTTGACGATTATGGTAATTTGAGGAAGAGCACAGGGTTTAAAGTCATGCAGGCTTGAGTTGGAATCTGCTTCTATCACTTAACCGCTGAGTGGCCTTGGCTAAAGTACTTACTCTCCCTAAAATAACCCAACTGATTTGAGAAGCAAGGTTGGTAGTGCGCAGGGCACGAAGCAGTGGCTGGCTGACAGTTGCTTGAAAGCAAGGATTTTTGCCGCTTTTGTTTACTGCTGTTCACCTACCACCTTGTTGCCAAGGCGACACTGTAAACACTCTATTATTTGTTGAATGCACAAATGAATTGGCTATTTTTTACGGAGAACTTAAGTGTACATACTAACTGTATGAACTAATTTTTAAAGAAACACTTCTTAAAATCACATTTTAATTGCAAGATATTATTGCTTGTAAGAGATGCCATTGATTTCATGTTTTTAATGACCGTACTAAATACACACATTATTTGAAAATCATCCTGATTTCAAGAAACATTCAAAAGCATGAAAAAAGATGCAGAATTGAGGACATGAGCTACATTCATATTACTAGCACTTTGCTATCCCCATCTGGAGCAAATGTTTCCCCCAGTGTGTTCACTGCTTAGTTCCATGTTTTCTTTTGATACCAGAAACATTGTTATCATGCAGTCTGTCAATCATTTTATGGAGTTTTTTTTTCTATGCTTTTGGATTTGCCATTCTTACCCCGCCATAGATAGGATAATTTTGTTCTAATTTACAGCTTCATTTGCACACTTTTTAATCTCCCTGAAACTTAGGAAGTGAGTTATGCATTAAAACTAATTGCCTCCAACTAGTTTATTACTTCAAAAGCACTTATTGAATAAAGCACCTGTCGCCCATTTATTTGTGGTGATTTCTTCTCATTCATTAAGGATTTTTTTGTTTTGTTTTGTTTTTTCTCCTTGAGACAGAGTTGTGCTCTGTCGCCCAGGCTTGGAGTACAGTGGTGCAATCTTGGCTCACTGCAATCTCCACCTCCCAGGCTCAAGCAAATCTCCTGCCTCAGCCTCCCGAGTAACTAGGATTACAGAAGCCCGCCACAATGCCTGGCTAATCATTAAGTTATTACACATCCTTCAGTTACCTACTGTTTGCTTTATCTGTCTCTGTTTGCTCACCCTGTTTTTCATCATCACATGTTCACTTCCTAACGTTGTATCACAACTTTACTTGTTATTTATTTTCTCACCTGACTGCCCTACCTGAATGTAAGCTCCAGGAAGCAGAGACCTTCGTTTCACTGCTACATCCGCAGACCTGCAACCTGGGGGCAGGGGGCATCTCAAGATAGATGATCAATAAATATTTGGAAGAATGAAATAAAATGTATACAAATAGAATAAACATTTACTGTGATATGTACTGAAGACAAAAAAATACATAGGTGCCCCTTATTCACAGAAAGTATGTTTTAATACCCCCAATGGATGCCTGAAACCTTAGATGGTACCCAACTCTATATATACTATGTTTTTTCCTATACATACACACACCTGTGATAAAGTCCCATTTTTTTTTTTTTTTGAGATGGGGCCTTTCTCTGTCACCCAAGCTGTAGTACTGTGGCAAAATCACAGCTCACCCTGCAGCCTCAACCTCCTGAGCTCAAGCGATCCTCCTGCCTCAGTCTCCCGAGCAGCTGGCACTACAGGTGTGCACCATCACACTTGGCTAATTTTTTATTTTTATTTAATTTTTTTATAGAGTTGGGGTCTTGCTGTGTGGCCCTGGCTGGTTTCGGCCAAACTCCTGGGGTCAAGTGATCCTTCTGCCTCTGCCTCCCAAAGCATGACAAAGTCTAATTTATAAATTAGGCACAGTAAGAGTAACAACAACAATAATAAAATAGGACAATTATAACAATATACTGTAATAAAAGTTATGTCAATGTGGTCTCTCTCTCAAAATACTGCACAATTTTCAGACTCTGGTTGACTGCAGGTAGCTGAACCTGCAGATGTGAACCCATGGATAAGGGGGCCTGCTATATGCCAATGGCTGGACATTTTTTGCAGGAGCTCATTTAGGTAGACAAGGCAACCCCTCTAAAGAGGTGATGTTTGAGCTGGGACCCAAAGACCAAGAGTGAGCCAGGTGCATAAAGAGCTGGAGGCAGGTTCAGGCCTGCAGGAGGGCTTAGTATGTTTAAGGAACAGAAGGGAGGCCAGTAAGAGAAATAGAGATGGGTAGAAGGTGGATCTGGAAAAGCAGGCAATGGTGAGATCATTCTAGGTGGTGGTGAAGAACATGTATGTTGCTGGAAGAGCAGTGGGAAGCCATTAAAGGTCTAGGCAGAAGCGGGACAGGGGCTGCCACTGGCCTTGGTGATAGAAGTGGGCTGGAGAGGGATGCGAGACACAGAGGCCAAGGGCCCCACGGTAACCCAGGCCAGACAAGGTGCGGCTTGGGCGAGGTGAGTAGTGGAGAGGTAGAGTGGCCTGACTGGAGAGCTCGTGGGAGGGAAAGCAAATGGGTGTGGCAGGGACTACACTTGGCTTGGGTCCTGATGCCTGGCTCATGCTTCCCACGATTCTTCCCAGGGAGCAGAGCGTGGGCAAGGGGCCGCCCTCCACATCCTCCCGGGCATGAGAAAGAGGCAGAACCTGATGACGACTGCTGAGCTTTCTGGCTTGAGTCACTCATCAAGCGCTGCAGCAATTCTCTGGGTTGAGGAAATGAGAGAGGGAAGATTTCAGAGGAAAAAGCAAGAGCTCCATTGGCAGCCTCATATTGGATTTGAGATACCCATTAGGATTCCAAAGAGAGAAGTTGTGTGAGAGACTCAGCTCTGTGAGTCTGGAGTCCGGAGGGTCTGTCTGGGCTGTGGATATATATTTGGAGGTCATCGGCCTACAGGTAGAATTTAAAGCCAGGGGACTGAACGAGATCATGTAGAAAGAACTGAGATAGGAAAAAAGAGTCCACGCTTCAGCCCCACAGTGCACTAGGAGTAAATCTAAACATACGAAGGATGTGGGGAGCCTTCTCGGTCATGTCGGTGTTGAGAGTGTGCTGTAGTTCAGTCAGTTAGATAGGAAGTGTTCTTCGGTTAATGTCAATCCCAAATACTGCTGCATCTCTAGCCAACACCAGGAAGAAGTTGCTCTGTCTGGTAAAGAGGAATAGCTATGGTCATGAAATTCAGCTAAAAAAGTGTCTAGGATGTCTCCAGCATGAATTAGGCCTTGAGGCAGATGGCCAAGACATTCACCAGGGCAGAGGTTCACTGTTTAAAGGCGAGTCTCTAAACATTCATGGGGCTTCCAAAGTAAAGACACTTTACTTTAGATTAGAGCCAGATTTAACAGCACTCCAACAATTGTAAATATGAAGCTGCCCTTTAATCACAGCCTGGGTCTGGCCCCAGATGCACGGCACAAGGCATTTCAGATCAGTCTTCTTTACACAATGGGTACTTAGCAACACGGAATGGCTGACTTAAAAACATATCTGGGGTCGGGGCAGTGGCTCACACCTATAATCCCAGCACTTTGGGAGGCTGAGGCAGGTGGATCACCTGAAGTCAGCAGTTTGGGACCAGCCTGCCAAACATGGCAAAACCCTCTCTCTACTAAAAGTACAAAAAACGTTAGTCGGGTATGGTGGCAGGAGCCTGTAATCCCAGCTACTCTGGAGGCTGAGGCAGGAAAATTGCTTGAACTCGGGAGGAGGAGGTTGCAGTGAGCTGAGATTGCGCCATTGCACTCTAGCCTGGGCAGCAAGAGCAAAACTCCATCTCGAAAACAAAAACAAACAAAAAACCCCAAACATATCTGGGTCCAGAAAGCACTGAATGGGTCATGCAGGGCTTTGTATCTCCCAGTATCTACCAGGTTCACTGTGTTCTGTTGCCTGATTTATTTTTTCCACAGTAAGTTAACAAAACCACAGGATATTAAAAAGTAAAATATATAACCTCCACGGAAATGTTTACCAAATCCCACAGATATGAACTGATCTCCCTGGTATGAGCTGTCTAGATCATTAAATCCCAAAAGAGATGCCAACATTGTAAACTTCAGATCTAGAGACCGGAAATATCTTTATACTGCAGTCTGAGATTCCTCAGGACAGGAGGCCCAACTCACCCCCGATCCTGCCAGTCATTTTATGCTCATGCTAGCAACAAGCATTTCTTGCAAGTGGGAAGGAGTGCTGTGCCCCTGGGACATGGGTCCAGGTGGTAACCCATCCTCCCTGAGAGGTCTGGTGTACAAACTGCTCAGCTCATCTCCTGTCTGGGAAACCTACGAAGCACTGATGTGTAGACAGATTATCTTTTGGGGTTCAGTACATAAGTTGGGCCCATGAGCCCACCCCGGCCACAGTAACAGAGTGGTCACCTAGTCTGATTCCTCTGGGCCTTTGGAAGAGAATGTTCCTTCCCATGCTTCCTGCAGGTTCCATCGTGGTTATAAGGCCCTGAGCAAATGCCCTGCAGTCCTGCTCCAATGAACAGCACCTCCCTGCCTCTGCCACTTGTGTCACCTCCACCTGAGATGGCACTATGTGGCCTTTGACTGCTGCTGTCCACCCAGCAGCCGAAATTCCTGGCAACCCCAGAGCTGGGCAACAGGAGGGTGAGGGCACCTGGGGTCCTCCAGATCCTTGCAGTCCTGGAGGTAGGTGTGCATTCTTGCTGTCCACACCATTCCAGCCGATGCATCTCTGCTCTCCTGCAAACTCCCTGCTTTTTTGAGATTCATACCCCTAGCCATATTCCTCTCTCATCGTAGAGTTCCAAATGGAGAAGTCAATCCCTTCTAGTCCCTTCGATTTTCACTGGGGACCCTGCCACTTGGCTCGGAGTCTCCTCTGCATCTCAACTCTGCAGGGAAGGCAATTCAATATCCATCTGGTCAACCCACCCAATGCCCTCTGAGTTCTTTGACTTCATGCATGCCAGTGTCCTTCTCTACTCTGCTTCAAGCGCCCACTCTTGTGGCCACACCTTTGCCTTCATGATCCAGAGTTGCTCCACTTCTCAAATTTCAGTTAAAATCTCCGGCTGCAATTTCTGCCCTTTCAGCTCTCTCTGTTTCTCCCACTCCCTCGATTCTAAACTTCATTAAGCTTGGCACTCTCTCGACTCCCCACTTTCCCTCTCATTGCTCCTCCTGTCTTCCCTTCCTTACTATTGCAGCCTGCACTTCAGGGTCATCACTTAACCCCACCCTTGCCAAAACCCACGACTCACTGCCTGCAAATCTCTAGCCTTGGATTCACCTGACTGACCTATTCCACCCTTAACTGTATTTGTAGAATTCTACTTGGGCTTTGAGAGTTGCTAGAAATGAACACACAGCCACACAGTCTGCTGCCACTGCTCACTCATGGTTTCCAACGCCCCCCGCATGCTGTCAGCTGCCCAATTACCTCTCTAGTCTTTCCCATTCCTGGCTCTCAGTAGTCTTAAGCTGGGAAGACTTTGAGATGCACTCCTTCTTACTCAGCAGATAACCTCACCTCTTATTCATCTGGAATGTGGAATCCATCCGGTAGAAACTAAATTTTTTACTGCTTCTCTCTCTGAAACTACAAAACTCAACGAAACACATATGACCTAAGCTCTTCCTCACCTCCTCCCTCCTGTCACAAAAGAAAGGTGGGCCTGACCAGGGTGAGAGTGGGGCCATCCATCTGGGGCTCTACCTTTATGTTCCTCTGACCGTTTCAGGAGCCTTGTTCAAATCCACCATCTCCTTCTTTTTTTTGTCTGATCTTTGCTACTTGACTGGCTTTCTCATCAATGTTTACACAGGCAAAAGTCTCTTCCATCCTGTTAAGAAACCCTCTCTTGACTCCCAACATCCTCTAGTTCCCCCTCTCTTTCTTGTCTTCCCTCCTCTGTGCTCTGCAGCCCCCTGTGCAGATCCGAGACCCTGTTATTGCCCTCATCAGGGTGTACAGCGGTTACCTGCTCACCCGACCACCCATATCACCAGTCTGTTACCTCCTTGAGGCAGGGACTCGGCTTATTTGTCACCAGTTTTTCTGCATTTACTTAGCACAATGCTTGAAACCCAATACATGTACAAACGAATGTGTATTAACTGTGATACAAAACTTATGTCTGGCCATTCGTAAATAAAGTCTTCTAACTGTAGGTTTAGACTTCTGAATGAAAAACCCATACTTTTTTTGGGTAGAATCTATGAACTTAAAATAAGCAAAGTGCTGACAATGTCACTGTACCTATTCATGTAGTTCTGATCACTTCTCAATAGATGGGTAGGTCTTCCATGACCATTTCCACCAAGCCACACTGAGCACCCAGGTTGCTTAACTGCAGACACACGGACATGAACAGAATGCAGCAATGGGCCACATAATTAGCTGCCTTGGTGTAAAGTGAAAGTAAAGACTTTTTTCAACTCTTTTTGGATGTCAATTGGGATAGAGGACAAGCTGTTCCATTATGGAGTCAAATCTTGTAACAGAAGTTAGTCGCCATGAGGAGGAAATCAGAAGTTCACATTCAAAGGATAACAGCTTTTTTTTTTTTTTTTCCTGACCAGACCCTGGAGAAGCTGAGTGTGCCGCTGACAGAGAACCACCTTTCACTGTGAATGATGGGTGCCTGGACGGGTGACAGGGCGTTCAGGAGAGGTGACCATGCAAGTCAAGACCTGCCAAGGGCTGCTGGGTGCTGACCTTGTTATGCACATTCATGACCACATGGTTAGAAAATAAAATCAAGGGCCAGACGCAGTGGCTCACGTCTGTAATCCCAGCACTTTGGGAGACCGAGCTGGGTGGATCACCTGAGGTCAGGAGTTCAAGACCAGCCTGGCCAACGTGGCGAAACCTTGTCTCTATTAAAAATACAAAAATTAGCTGGGCGTGGTGGCACATGCCTGTAATCCCAGCTACTCATGAGGCTGAGGCAGGAGAATCGCTTCAACCCGGGAGGCAAGGTTGCAGTGAGCTGAGATCGCACCACTGTACTCCAGCCCAGCCAACAGAGTTAGCCTCTGTCTCAAAACAAAACAAAACAAAATCATGTTTCTCATATGGAAACATCTTTTCAAATTCTTCCACAAAAAAGGGTGTCCAGTTGGAAGCTGATACTGTTCCCTAAAATAGCAAGAGATTATTATGTGAAATGTTGAAAGTTGCATTTTTGACTTTCAGTAAGACGAATACTTCCTTCACTTGCCTCATCCTGGACTAGAAAAAACAATGATACCTAAGAGCCAGGTAATTATTTTATCTCGTTCGGAACCAGCCTGGGCTGCTATCTAATCCTTTTGACAAAAGACAACTCCTCCATCTACAGCTTCAACGATCTCATTATACTTATGATGACATCAAGGAAACTGACCATTGTAGTAGATGAAATCTAGTTTTAAAACCTGCCTTACACCCTAAGTCCTCAGAAATTGTACATGTGTGGACCCGTGGAAAAGTCGGAAGTACATGTGCAGGCACAGTTACCTGTGAGAAGAGCTTCTTCCAAAGATGAGGAGAATCAGCAATTTTGGATTTCGGTCCTCTCAAGGAGCCTGGGTTCCTGTAATTTTCCACTGTTATTGTTCTGCTGGTCTGAGTTTTGAAAAGTGGCTTGGGTTAAATTGGATCATTTGTCTTCCCGGTAGTTTTCCAGCCATGCTTTATTTTCCCAGGGATCTATACAGCTCTAAATGAGACTCCCTCACTCTGTTTAGCTAGAGCTTCAGCCAAGAACTTCACGCCCACACATGAGGTTGTGGTTCGGGGGAGCAGCAGTCAAATGGAACCTGGTCCCTCTAGGAGTCAAAGTGACTGCTCTGTGTGGTGCTGTCCATATTTAGTGCTTCCTGAAAACCCCAAGACAACATTGGGCAAGTCCAAAATACAACACTGGTGTTTTCAGTCACCTCCCACACCTGGGGAGGAGCTTCCATAAAGAACAGGGACAAACAACTAGGCAGGGTATGACGACGTTTGGCTAACTCACCTTTCTCCTGTTGGTGTCTTCAACACGTCAGGAGAAAACAAAAAGCATTTTCCCGTATGACCTCTTAATATGAAAATATGCTCCGTCATGAAGGGGTAGACTTAGTGTCCTAAGACCCTCTTTGAATCCTCCTGATCGCTCATGAAACATGAAGCTTATTCACCCAGCTACATTTAACCTCAATTAAAGATTGTAGAGGGCCTGACAAGAAAGGATTGCTACCATGAAAGTTGTAGTGTATTTAAACCCCAACGCTTCCTGTGCCATTTAAGAATGCTTATTCCCCACCTCAATCTTGCAGCTTTCCTGTTAGTGAAATGCTCACATTTCCTGATTTTTTATACTTATAAAGAGAGATGGTTCTCAAATGGTATTGATTAGTTAATACCTCAAGATTCTGCCCAAATTTTGAAACACCAGCACCAACTCCATAAACAACAATCTGGAATACAGGTTTACGTCTGGGATCCTGGGAGTCTTTTAACCAACTCTCTCTACCTGCTGTCTCCCTGCTTGGTGGTAGACTTTTTTCTTGATGACCCCAGTGCCTTAACTGTGGTTGTGGATCCTGAGCAGCTCAGAATCTCCATTCCTTCTTCTGACTCAAGGGCAACTTCAAGCTGTATCGTCTACTGCCTTCCACGGACGTTTGTAAGTGTGTTTATACGAAGTGAAAAAAGAGTGAAGGCCCATTTGCATTTGGACCTTAAGAAATCCAGTGACCATGATAATGATGATGACGATCTCAGCAGCTAGCACTGACTGAGTGCTCATGCTGCGGCAGACTCTATTCTAAGATCTTACCTTCCCCTGACAACACGGTGAGGGAGATATTTTTATTCCCCAGTTTACTGGGGAGGAAACTGATGTATGGAGAGGCGAAATCACTCATCCAGGGCAGACACAAAGCTCAGAGAAAAATCCAGAGAGCCTGGCTTCACAGCTAGCGATCCTAACCCTCATTCTATTATACTAAAACCAAAGTAAAGTGAAACCCTTTACTTTGAATTAGAGATTATAGTTGGTGCTGAATTCTGCCTACCAGCAATACTTTAAACAGAGAGGACTAGCTATCAGATCAAAGAGAACTTTTGACTAAAGACTATCTTTACAAAAAATTCCAAAGATCCTAAAGTAAAGATTATTTTTTAAACAGTACTGTACAACAAGCATTACGGCGTAGATGTAAAGGCTGAACTGAGTGTGACTAAAGACGTATTTAATATATCTGAGCCATGCCAAGAAAATGAGAATAAAAGAAATCAGGTCAATTATATTGTGCAATCATGACTGTGAGGCTTGGTGAAGAGTTTGAAACCTGTAAATCCAGCACCACACAGGCCATCTTGCAAAGCTCATGCACCTGCTCACCATCACCAGAGCAGTGGGGATGCCAAGAGAACCCCTATAGCAGCCTACTGAAGATAAGGACGAGAACCTTTAGCAGCTCCTTTTGTACATGGCAGAGCATATTATACAAGGATGTTTAATTTGTCCAAAGTTTTCTTCACTTCTCAGCTGCGGGGTTCATTTATTTCTGCGTAAGGGATCCATTAGAACTCACTGTTGGTATTTATGTAACTGGCACACATCAAGTTTTGTGAATGAGTTCTAAGGGTCTGGGGTGCTTGATCTGGTTGTTTTCAGGAGGTGAGAGAGAGTTAGAAGCAGTCATTAAACAAAATAGTCTGCTCAGCCCATGACCAGTCTCACTGAGCCATCTGTTAGGAATCAGTAACACCGCCTACAACTATCAGAACAAGAGAAGACACCGCAGCACAGAAGAGAGTCGCCACCATTCTACACACACACACACACACACACACACACACACACACACACACACACGGAGATAGGAATCTCAGCAAAATAAAAATAGCACTATTTTACTTAATTGTGACAAGGCTGTCTTCAGCATTTGCTTTGCTGTGTGCAAGTAGGAATGTCATTACCTCGCCATCCTACGCTGCTATTATTGGTTTAAATTATTGATGCATGGTATTCCAGGTGAAGTAAAATTATCTCACTGAATTAAGCTGTTTAGAACACAATACAAGAAAGGACAAAGGATATGATCATGGCACCCCCAAAATTTGCAGAGTCAACACTGTCACTGGTTGCAACAGCAATTTAAGAATTATATGTCCTGAATTTATTTTGTCTATGATGATATCCATGCTTTACTTAAGGTTTTTCACCTTAAAAAGTGACATGATAATGTAATAAGCTAGAGAATAATGTGAATAAAATTAAAGTGCTTTGAAAATTGCTAAAGATGGGAAAATGAATTCATTTTTATCACTTGCTATTTCATGCATACATGATACAGGAGGTAGTAAGTGCCCATGCTGTGCTTCACTCTGTAAATCCAGATTCATTGTGACTCAGACCTTGTTTCTGAAAATTAGAGTAGCCGAAGAGGTGTCTTGCTCCAGCCCTTTCATCTACATGGGTAAGGGGACCAAGGAGACCCAGGGAAAGGAGGAAGCTTTGTCCTCCACCTTGCCCTCAGGGCCCTGGGGGGATGCTGCAGCATCAGAAGGCGTATTTGTTGGTGGAATACATGAATTCATCCAAGAAACATTTACAGATCCCATGAAGAGTAACAAACTCTTATATACGCAGTACTGCACATTCTTGAACATGACTTCACATTCTTGAACATGACTTCACATGTTACCTTACTGGTTTTATCTAACAAGGTAACAAGGTAAGTTTTATCTAACAACATAACAGGGTAAGAACTGAAAATTCCCATGATGTGGATATGGAAATTGAAGCTCAAAAAGATTCCATGCCCTGCCCCAGGTTCCTGATTAATATATAGTACTGCAGAATAGAACCAGTGAGACTGCCAGCCTGCCTGGTGCTCCTTCCTCCTCACCTCAACACTGAAGAGGGTGGGGTGGTGGGGGTAGGATAAACAAGTCCCTACCATCATCAGGCTGGCAAAGCTGGTGAGCAGCAGTGCATGGCCTCACAAAGAAATGCTTTTATTACCTGCCCAGGCAATTAAGTATGAAAAATAATTATCATTAAAAGAAGTGGTTATTTTAATGTCATGGTTACCTAGTTTGGGGAACTGGAGTGCCCTCATAAAGAATGTAAGTCATGCTGTTGGAGACATTTCCCTCTAAACAGAGTAAGGAGCAGGGTCATGGTATCTAGTGACAGAGTGTTGGCCTGGCCAACCTCTAACTGGAAGTCTGGGTAAAGAAATCCTACAGGACAAGCAGCTCAAGAACACTCCCAGGACTGAAGCCTTCAGGGAGATCTCCAAAGAAAAGGAAGGTATCTCAGTGATGGATTACTCTTCTCTACCTCCTAATTCTCACCTAAAATGAGCAAGTGAGGCCCTGGAAAAGGCACTTGCTGAAGTTAGCACAACCCCCAATCAAGGCCTTAACAACTCCAAACAGAGGAAGATTTGTGATGTGCCCACCAACAGCAGGATACTGGACTGTGGAAAGCTCTATTGGTCAGCACTCTTCCAGTGACTCTGGAGACCACCTTCAATCTGCCACGTGCGGTGGCTTGGACTTTTCCTTCATTTCTGCTCATGTTTCTGACAGCTGAGGGTTTAGAGCAGACAGTGAAGCTCTCCCCCAAAATATCCACTGCCCAAACACAGTTATTTAAGTCTTTTTGAGATCTGTGAGATATCTAATCAGAGACCCCAAAACAAAAAAGACGAATATCCATAGGTACAAATACTAAATCCTACCAGGTGATATGGTTTGGATGTTTGTTCCCTCCAAATCTCACACTGAAATGTGATTCCCAGTGTGGGAGCTGAGGCCTGGAGGGAGATGAGAGGATCTTAGGGGTGGATCCCTTAGGAATGGTTCAGCACCATGGTGATGAGTGAGTTCTTGCTCAACTCATGCAAGATCTGGTTGTTTAAAAGTCTGGGACCTTCCTCTCCTCCCTCTCTTGCTCTCACCATGTGGTTAGACTACTCCCCCTTCAAGTTCTGCCATGATTGGAAGCTTCCTGAGGCCTCCCCAGAAGCCAAACAGATGCCAGCACTATGCTTCCTGTACAGCCTGCAACAGCATGAGCCAATTAAACCTCTTCTCATTATAAGTTACCCAGTCTCAGGCATTTCCTTACAGCAATGCAAAAACTAATACACCAGTTGAAACTGAAATTGAAATTGTTATTTTAAAACATCATGTAGGAAAATTTTAATATAAATATGTTAAGAGAAAAACTCTCTTTGTATTCTAATAAAACTCCTTAGTATATGTCTATTATTTAAAAGTAATCTGTATCGGCCGGGCGCGGTGACTCACGCCTGTAATCTCAGCACTTTGGGAGGCAGAGGCAGGTGGATTATGAGGTCAGGAGTTCAAGACCAGCCTGGCCAAGATGGTGAAACCCCATCTCTACTAAAAACAAAACAAAAAATTAGCCAGGCGTGGTGGTGGATGCCTGTAACCTCAGCTACTCAGGAGGCTGCGGCAGGAGAATCGCTTGAACCCAGGAGGCGGAGGTTGCAGTGAGCTGAGATCACGCCACTGCACTCTAGCCTGGGTAAGAAAGTGAGACTCTGTCTCAAAAAAAAAAAAAAAAAAAAAAAAAAAAAAAAAAAAAAATTCTGTATCAGGGAGAAAGAGAAAAAAAATAAAGTCTATTTTTCTTTGTCTTTGATGGCACATTCTTGGGTCTTATTAGACTGATATCAGACTCATAAACTGTGTCACTCCCAGTATAAAAGAGACAAAACTATAAAATTCCTGGAAATAAATTAAAGAAGTAGTTCCTAAATAAAGAAAACCACAGCATTTTATTAAAGTTCATAAAATGAGACCTGAATAAATGGAGAGGCAAACTATGTTCCTTGATGAGAAGACATAATCTCATAAACATGTCAGAGCTCTTTCTGAACTCATTTGTAAATTTGATGGCGTTCCAGTCAGAATTCTAGTGATTCACATTTTTATTTGGACTTGGGCAGAATGAGTTTTAACTCCACATAGGAGGAAAAAACAAGAAAAATGTGATTGAGGAGACTAGTGAGGGGTGCTTCCCTTAGCAGATATTTAACTAACTACAGAGAAGGCGGCTCGCAGAAGGAAACAATGCTCACAGGGCACAGACACATGAAAGACACTGCCTCAGCCAAAGTCAGAGAAGGAAAAACGGAAACAAGATTGCTGTCGAATTTTAAAAATTAAAACAACTGGTAAAACCTAGCGCTAGCAAAGGCAAGGAGTAATGGGAAATGTCAGATAGTATTGGTGGGTGTGTAAACTGCTATAATTGTGTGGAAAAGGAATATATCAAGAGGTATTACAATTAAAAGTGTGACAACTCCTTGATCCAGTAATCCCCCATGAGAAAGCCATCTAAACAAAAGCCCCAGTACACAATGACATGTACAAATAGACATTCATGAAAGCTTTCTTTGTCATGACACACAACTGATAATCCATGTGTCCACCAACATAGGAAAGGTTAAATAATTATGGTTCATCCAGAGGGCAGAAGGTTACCCACCAAACATGAAGTGAAAGTCAATGTTCTGAAGTAGAAAGAGGCCCAAGAAACAGGCTGGGCATGGTGGCTCATGCCTGTAATCCCAGCACTTTGGGAGACTGAGGCGGGTGGATCACCTGAGGTTAGGAGTTCAAGACCAGCCTAACCAACATGGTGAAACTGTCTCTACTAAAAATACAAAAGTTAGCCTGGCATGGTGGCACACGCCTGTAATCCCAGCTACTTGGGAAGCTGAGGCAGGAGAATTGCTTGAACCTGGGAGGTGGAGGTTGCAGTGAGCCAAGATAGCACCATTGTACTCCAGCCTGGGCAACAGAGGGAGACTCCATCTCAAAAAAAGAAAAAAAGAAAGAGGCCCAAGAAACAGTGTCAAGTAGAAGTAAGTTGCAAGTCAAGCAATACAGAATATTCTCGTTCTGTTAAAAACATAAAAAAAAGACCCTAAAAAATGTGTGAGTATATTTGTATGAGCTGAGAGACGGCTGGAGACTGACATACACCAAGCTGTTGATCCTGGTTATTTTAGGAGAAGTGGGATTAAGAGGGGCAGGAATGGGACAATTATTAACTTGATACACTTCCATATCGTTTCACCTATGACAAAGAGCAGAGCAGATGCTACTTTTATTAATTTAAAATGAAAAAAATGAAAGCATCTTTATCAAGGCAGACAAAATAAATGAAATGCCTAATTTTCTAGGGTGCAAAGCCGAGGAAGCACCCGGCAAAGCAAAGGTTAACAGGTCACTGCCATGCTTTGAGTAATCACCTGCGACGGTATCTCTAGGCAGGAGCTCCCCTGCTCATCTCACTTGAAAAACACTATGAATGCTGACAGTTTGAAACACAAGGCTACAGATCACGAGTTATGTGCTGGCCAAAAGACAGCCGAGAGGCTCCCAAACCCCCAACTTTGGCCATGAGAAAAGAGGAATCTTCTCCCTGTTGGACTCACTTTCCTATTGGTGTTGGTTTAAGCCCTTCATGACCTACTTCCCTTTTTTGGACTTCAGCACCTAAATCATGATTGGTTTACAAATAGGTACAAATAGGTAAAACAATGCTAACGGTCTGATTACAGCATGAAGGCACTGAGTCCAGTCTGCTGGGTCCAAGAAGGCTTCTTGGAGCCCTAAAAACTTATCAGGACTATTAGTGCTGCCCTTGTTAGAACTCTAAGTTTTCAAGTCCAACCTCTGGATTTCCTGGCTGTGCTATCTTCACCCAGACGAATGCCAGCAGAATGCCTTCCTCTTGTCTTCTGCCCATCCTCTGAGAACAAGGTCAATTCCTTCCTCCCTCAGGAAACCTCCTTAACCCGCCTAAGCCACATGATTGCTCCTATCCCAGGGATTGTCACTGTCATGTATTGACTCAAAGAACTACTTCATGTATTCAAATATACTTCATGATTGTGGCGTATCTGCCTGGCACCATCTCTTGGTTGATGAATGTGCATGACGTGGTGGCCAAACAAACCGTTAATTTTTTATGGCTATCACATCATGTACATTGTTCATGAAAGAGCATGGTGCCAGGCAAATACGCCACACACACAAAGTATATTTGAACATTTCTTTATATCCCTCAAAGCCCCAGAATGAGGGGCTTGCATCTGTTCATTACTGACGAATTAACTGCCGTAAGGATTAGGCACTTTCATATGACAAGAAGGAGGATGAACTCAGGAGCTGAAGATGGAAAAAGTGGTGGAGAAGGCAGTAGAAAGGCAGAGAGAAATACACAGAGAAGGACTGTCACTGTAACAAAGGCTAAGACAGAAACACAGGAGGACAGCTATGCAAGTCACACAGGTTAATAACGCTGACCAAAATGAGTGGAAAGGGAACTTTAGAACGAAGGTATGTGGAATGCTCCCTGAGCAGCTGTGCAAAAACGAAAAAAAAAAAAAAAAAAAAAAAAGGTGCTTCACATGCCTTAGTGCCACTTGGATTCTTCAGACGTAACTACATCTAAACTTACTGGGGCCAGGCACAGTGGCTCACACCTGTAATCCCAGCACTTTGGGAGGCTGAGGCAGGTGGATCACGTGAGCCCAGGAGTTAGAGACCAGCCTGGCCAACAAGGTGAAACTCCATCTCTACAAAAATACAAAAATTAGTCAGGCATGGTGGTATGTGCCTGTAGTCCCAGCTACTTGGGAGGCTGAGGCAGAAGAATCGCTTGAACCTTGGAGGCGGAGGTTGCAATGAGCCAAGATTGCGCCACTGCACTCCAGCCTGGGCGACGGAAATGAAACCCTGTCTCCAACAACAACAACAACAACAACTCAGTTAGCATATATACCATAGTGTTTACATAAGAATGCAAGAACGGTTCCAACCTCAATGTTAGAATTGTTTTACAAAGTCTGATTTTTGAGCTTCCCTATGAGTTAAATGCATTTTTTAAAAACAAATTTAATATCCTTGCATCACATTTAGGTCCCATTCAACTACCCTAAATTCATGTTGTGCTTCCAGAATGGTGCTGATAAAAAAAAAAAAAAAAAAAAAAGCTAAGCTCCATTTCTAAGCTGTGTTTATCTAGAAATTTTCTAAAGTATTTAGTGTTTGGCTTGGTAACCTCTCTTTAACAGTAAGGAATAAACCACAGTAAATATTTCTTTCTATTTGACTGAGAGTAAAAGAGAATCTCCTAAAATTACTTGTTAACTTGGCAAAGTGCAGATTTTTAAAACTGTACTTTAAGAATAAAACAATGATAATTTTGGATTTTGAGCAGTACACTTTCTCTCTCTCTCTCCCTCTCTCTCTCTCTCTCTCAGACAGGATCTCACTCTGTTGCCTGGCTAGAGTGCAGTGGCGCCATCTCAGCTCACAGCAACCTCCGCTTCCCGGGCTCAAGTGATTCTCCAGCCTCAGTCTCCCCAGTAGTTGGGATTATAGTTTTGTGTCGCCACACCTGGCTAATTTTGTATTTTTAGTAGAGATGGGGTTTCACCATGTTGTCCAGGCTGTTCTCAAACTCCTGGGTGCAAGAGATCTACCTGCCTCAGCCTCCCAAAGTGCTGGGATTACAGGCGTGAGCCACCACACTTGGCTCACATTTTCATTTTGTGTAAAATTAACAGCTCTGACAATACAGTTTAGTCTGCTTTAAAGTAAGTCTTATGATACCTTCCAATTCCCCAGTATAGAATATGATGCTTCTTCACAAGTTAAAATGCATTAAGATTTCTACTCCGCCTCCCTCCCCACATCATTCTAAAAGTACAGAACAAAAATGTTTCTCCATAATTACTTACTACCATATGAAGATAAAAGTACACTAAACAGATAAAACATGACATAAACCACTATATCACCTAATTTTTAAACCCCTCAAACATACTTGGAACTTAAGACTAGTCCCATATGAATGTGTTCTTGGCTGATGCAAAAAATGAAGAATTAAAAGAGAAAAACACAGATCGGGAAAAACAGGAAGTCTCGACTTTGAAAAACACTCAATCCACCTTCTATGCAAACCACAAAAAGATTAGACAAACTAAGTATTTGTTGACATTGGCTGTAAATTTTGAAAAGGGAGAGAATATTAAAATATATCTGGAGTGAGACTCCAATCACTTACTCACTGGTTCTCTTCTTTTTCTTTCTTTTTGTAAAATATATTTTAAAGAAACTGCTCTGTGGAAACCTAAAATTATTTTCATATTCATCCCTGAGTCTCACTCAGTCACCCAGGCTGGAGTGCAGTGGTGCGATCTCGGCTCACTGCAACCTTTGCTTCCAGTGTTCAAGCGATTCTCCTGTCTCAGCCTCCCTGAGTAGGTTGGACTACAGACGAGCGTCACCATGCCCAGTTAATTTTTTGTATTTTTAGTAGAGACAGGGTTTTGTCATGTTGGCCAGGCTGGTCTTGAACTCCTGGCCTCAAGAGATTCACCTGCCTTGGCCTCCCAAAGCACTAGGATCACAGGAGTGAGCCACCATGCCTGGCCAAGATCCAACTCTTTTCACTCACCGTCCTGTGTGTATTAGGGTCTGTGCTGGGCATTTTCTCATGAGGTACCACACTTCATTAATCCTCTTGAAAAACCTAGCAAGGTAGAGGGTCTTAGCTCTTGCGAAGGACAAGATGATTGAGACTCATAGGGGAAAAAACAATTTACCCAAGGCCATAAAGCTATTAGTGGCAGAATTGGGACTTTGGCCTCTAAATCCAGCCACGTAAGTTGGAAATCATGTGGACCATCAGGTTGATATCTGAGTTTCCCCCTACTACCTGTGTTATCTTAGGCCCCTTCAGGTGCCTAGAGAGGGATGTGAAGAACCTTAACTCTGGGGTGGGTGCATGAGCTCAGTCTTAAAGAGGCGGCCATGCTGACCCAAACTGCCTGAGATCTCATGACTCCTCATTCAGCAGGGAGGTCAGGAACAGCAAAATGAGGAACTGTGGTAGTTGCTCAGTGATTTCCATAAAAAAATGCAAAGATCTAGACTCAGTGAAGTAGTTTCAAAAGCACCTAGTCCTACACCAAGTCCGTCTGCTGCCTACCCAAGCTCCTACGGCTGTAATAAGCCTTTTCTTAGCTTCGTTTTCTTTTTACACAAATGGTTCCCTGACTGTAAAAAAATGCATAAAAATTGGTTTTGAATAAATCAGCTACCCCAAAGTCAGCTTTTGACTTTTGCCTAGTCAAAAGCTAAGCAAAATCAAGCCCACTTATTTCTCAGTATTTATCCTCATTGAATTTGACAGCTTTGGAAGGAAAGCACCCAGTGTGTACAAAGAATGCCAGTTCTGCATTTTCAAAAGCAGCTTCCAGTGATAGCTCATGAAGTCAAAAGTCTACCCCAGCCTCTCCCTGGGGAGCCCTCCCAACTTTTATCTTCTACTCCAGCAAACCTCTGCCACGCAGATGCTATCCTGGAAGGGGCTCATCCAGCAATTGCTTGGCTAAGGAGGATTTGTTCAGTACCTGTTGTGCCTGGTACTGTACTAGGCAAGAACCATGGACCACACACAAGACATTTAAAAGCTGGTCCCTGCTTTCAAGGAGGTCATGATGAGAACATGGAACAGGCACAGGACAAAAATGGTGGTACTGATTTGATTAGCAAGAGTAAGCTGCCTGTGCTGAAGATGGTGAGGGTCCTGGATCCCTTGGGAAGAGGGTGGAGGGCTCTGAGGGGGTACAGGGAGTGCCCGGGCTCAGCGTGCTCTGGGCTCAGAGAGGAACAGAGGCTGGCTCAAGGAAGGGTCCATGGAGTGGAGAGAAATTAGGTCAGGTGTCTAGAGTCGAGTCCCATTATACTGGGCAGAGGAATTGAGATTGGATATGACTGCGATAGGAAAGGCTGCAAGCTTCTGAGTGGAGGATTTATGAAGACCGATCTGGGAAGAATATGCATAGTGGACTAGAGTGGCAAAAAACAGAGTTAGGAAACCAACTCTTGCCAGAGTGGCAGGTAAGAGGTGCTTGGTCTGGGACCAAGACTGGTGATGATGGGACAGGAGGGTGAAAGCCAACATTTATTTGGACGTGAGAACTAAGATCTGTTTCTTGTCTGCGGCCAGTGGCCCTCCTCTCCAGATGAATCTCCCTCACAGTGGGGAATGCACCTCCTTCACCGCTCTATCTAGGCTGATGAACACTGACGAAAGGAAAGAACCATCTGGGGTTTTCTAGCTGAGAAGACAGCTGGGTGCTGGTGAACATAAGCTAAAAACACTACCCCGAACTGACTACTCATCCTTGAAGTTACGTGAAATAAAAATAAAACAGGGCTAGGCACAGTGGCTCACGCCTGTAATCCTAGCATTTTGGGAGGCTGAGGCAGGTGGTTCACTTGAGTTCAGGAGTTTGAGACCAGCCTGACCAACATGGTAAAACCTGACTCTACTAAAAATACAAAAAATTAGCTGGATGTGGTGGCAGACACCTGTAATCCCAGCTACTCGGGAGGCTGAGGCAGGAGAATCGCTTAAACCCGGGACTCGCTGTCCCGCAGGTTGCAGCAAGCCGAGATTGTGCCACTGCACTCCAGCCTCGGCAACAAGAGAGAAACTCCGTCTCATGTATGTGAGTGTGTGTGTGTGTGTATATGTATATATATAAATAAAACAACACTTAGTTACAACAATGCCTAAAATAAGAGAGGTGGACACTCTTACCAAAGTTTAAGGAGGGAGGGATGCATCAGCAAAGCCAGGCTGCCTTGGACTTGGTCTGCTCTGATCCTGATATCTAAGAGTTCTGGGGCTGCAGAGGCCCACGGGGACACTCTGGGCTGCTGTAGACCCAGTGAGGACTCACCTCTGCCACTCAGTCATAGCCAAAGACCTAACCCCTAAATGTCCCTCAGCCATGGTGGCTTTGCCCAGTAGCTCTTGGGTATTTCTCCAATTCCCAGGGGCTGTGCCCATGTTAAACTGGCAGTGTGGTGAGGACTGCAGGGGATCAGAGGCAGTGAGACCACTGGACACCTGGTGGCCGGTTCTCTGGCGGTGCAGCAAGGTAAGTGGGAAGAGGCTGAGTAATGGGAGATGCACCAGGGTGAAGAGGCAGAATAAACAGGCAAAGGGCAAGCAGCCAGGCCGGGAGTCTTGCAGGAATGGTGGCTGCAAATCTCAATGGTGCTGTTCTCGCCTTCGCTGCTGCAGCTCCTCTTGCCCTGGAGAAACCCAACCCCAAGTGAGTTTGTCCTGGAAGTTTGCAAGGGACACCTAATGGCCCAGCCAGCTGTGTGGCCTTGGGTGGGGGCAGTAAGCGAGGCCCTGGCAGGATCATTTCCCTGCCCTGTTTGCTCTCTCATGGGGCGGTAAATCCTCTCCCTCTTCATTTGCTATCACTGCATTTCTGTGTGGCTGACTGTTGAACAATGAATGGGACGACCGCCCACTGGGAGAAAAATGTTTTTCTCTAAGTAGAAGTAATGCTATCCACTGATCCATTCTGGCCTGCAAAGCAAATGTGTTTGCTTAGCCAACACTTATCTGTTGGGATAAACAGAAATATCGCTAAGATCTCTTTACACTGGTGAGAACCAAACCTCGTAGGATGTAGACAGAGTCAATGCAACTAACTGCATGGCTTTATTCTCTAGGAAGTCCTGACAGCTTTGGGCGGTAAGGCATTGTTGGGAAGTGTACTGGGAAAGCCAGCCTATTCTAGAGCAGCAGAGTCTATTTTCAAAGGACACTTATTTTAGCCACAGAGGAGACCTGGAAAAAGCTGAATTTCTCATACTGGAACTATACCCTGCAGCTTCCTGTGTGCTCAGCACTGACAGTGAACCCATGATGTAGCTATAGTGGGGACCACAGAAAGGAGGCAGGTGAAGTGCAGAGAGGGGCCCTGGCCATGAACGTGGGCTAAAGACAGCTTGGGGAGCACAGGGAGCATGCGTAAGAGGCTCTGGGGATGTTCCATTGAATGCCTCTTCTCTCCCTCTCATTTATTCTTTTGTATCCTAATTATCTGATAGTTCTACTACCAAAGAAAATCCTTTTGCTTACTGTTGGATCACAGTCTTAAGATAAATGTCCCCAGGTTTACTAACTGCTCTAATCTGGAAATGTGCTGTGGTGAAAAGCTGACTCCCAAAGGCAGAGTGCTTCTTCCAATACTGTTCAATTATTTTTCCCACAGAGGTGACCAGCTACAGAAGCAGATGAGAGAGCTTGCTGCAAGTCACATAAGAAGCTTGCTCCTGAACAGATGGGGCCTTGAGATTGGTAAACCAACATGTGGATTGTTTTGTTTCCTGGAATGATGTTAGGGTTGCACTGAGAACTGCATTGCCCTTTGAAGAAATATAATGGCATTTGCCTCTGCACGAGGTGAGGCAATGAAAACGGAATTCTGTTGGTGCTTTGGAAGGCATGGTCTTGTGTTTTCCTTTGCTGTACTCTGTATGTTCTGAGATAATGGAAGTAGGAGGTGGTACACAGAAACAATGTGTGCCTGGCACTACTTGTCTGAGTGACAGAAAAATGCCTGGATGCAAGTCTGGTCCAACGTGCATCCGCCCACAGTATCTCACTTATCACACATCACTGCAGACAGCTGCTCTTTTCGGAAGCTGATCCTTCACGTGTGTGCACAGAAACATTTTCCATTTTCTTGGTGGCATGCTAATGGCAAAGCAAAATCCAGTTGCTGACTTGAAGCCATTACCACCAGCCATGAAAAGGGAGTCAGCAAAAAGAGAGTGGAAAAAATGTATCTTCAACAATGGTAGTAAAATCCAATTGTGACCTACTAAACACTGGTGTTTATTACTTGAACAGTGAACATTTTCTGCATTTGGGAAAAAAACAGATGCAGCTTTTATTCTGAACTAGAGAGATTCCTATAATAATACGTTGTGGTTCTTAAACTCATCTTAAGTTAAAATAATCCCCAAATCATGTGCAATTGATTGATAGGATGTAAAAAACCAAGACGAAAAAATTCTGGATTCCTTCAGCAAACCTTCACCCTTTTCAAATGAGAACTATATAAAGGACGCTGTAAAAGCAGATAAAAAGCTGGGTGCAGTGGCTCCCACCTGGAATCCCAGCACTTTGGGAGGTGGAGGCAGGTGGATCACTTGAGGCCAGGAGTTTGAGACCAGCCTGACCAACATGGTGAAATCCCATTTTTAGTCTCTACTAAAAATACAAAACAATTAGTTGGCATGGTGGCACACGCTCCTCGGGAGGCTGAGGCACAAGGACCAGTTGAACTTGGGAGGTGGAAGCTGCAGTGAGCCAAGAACACATCATTGCACTCCGTCCTGGGTGACAGAGTGAGACTGTGTCTCAAAAAAAAAAAAAAAGACAAATTATAGCCCAACATATATAAAAGCGAATATCCTAAGATGAGCCCTGAGACCGTGAGGCTGGTTAATTATTCCTTTAGCAACGTGACACCTTATTAGTATCCTGTTCCTTGGAGGCTTTGATAGTTAAAATTATTTTGAACAAAGTTTCCTTCCCAATTGTTAGAGTAGATCTTAGCTGAAAAAATTCTTTTTGATGTGATATTTTTACAAAGAAATTTGTATCTGTGTCTTTTGGGTACAGACATATTCAGACCTTGTTTTATTGAGCTTCACTTTCTTGTGCATTGCAAATGTGGGTGTTTTGTTTTGTTTTGTTTTGTTTACAAATTGAAGGTTTGTGGCAACCCTGTGTCAAGCAAGTCTACTGGCACCAGTTTTCCAAAAGCACAGGCTCACTTTGTGTCTCTTTGTGTCACATTTTGGTAACTCTTACAGTATTTCAAACTTTTTCATCATTATTATATCCGGTATGGTGATGTGTGATAGGTGATCTTTAATGTGACTATTTTAATTGTTTTGGGACACCACAAACTGCCCCCATATTAGATGGCAAACTTAATAAATGTGTGTGTCCTGACTGCTCTACCCACTGGCCTCTCCCTTCTCCCTCGCCTCCAGGTCTCCGTGTTCCCTGAAATAAAACAATACTATGAAATTGCGCCAATTAATAATCCTACAATGGCCTCTAACTGTTCAGGTGAAAGGAACAGTCACACCTCTCTCATGGTGAATCAACAGCATTGCTTAGTGAGGAAGGCTTGCTACAAGCTGAGTTAGGCCGAGAAAGCTAGGCTGCCTCTATCGGCCAAGTTGTGCATGTAGAGGGAAAGTTCTTAAAGGAAATTTTAAAATGTTACTTCAGTGGATACGAGAATAACAAGAAAGTGCAACAGCCTTATTGCTGATAAGGAGAAAGTTTGAGTGGTCTGGATAGAAGATCAAACCACCCACAGCATTCGCTTAAGCGAAAGCCTACTCCAGAGCAAGGTCCTCGCTCTTTAATTCCATGAACGCTGGGAGAGGTAAGGAAGTTGCAGAGGAAAAGCTGGAAGCTAACAGAGGTTGGTTCATGGGGTTTGAGGAAAGAAGCTGTCTCCAAAATATAAAAGTGCAAGGTAAAGCAGCAAGTGCTTATGTAGAAGCTGCAGCAACTTATCCAGAAGATCTAGCTAAGATCACTATGAAGGTGGCTACATTATACAATAGATTTTCAAGTAGACAAAACAGCCTTTTATTGGAAGAAGGTGCCATCTAGGACTTTCACAGCTAGAAAAGAGAGGTCAATGTCTGGCTTCAAAGTCGCAAAGGACAGGCTGATTCTCTTGTTAGGGGCTAATGCAGCTGGCGACCTTCAGCTGACGCCAATGCTCATTTGCCATGCAGGAAGTCCTCAGGCCCTTAAGAACTATGCTGAGTCAACTCTGCCTGTGTTACAACAAAGCCTGGATGACAGCACATCTGTATACAGCACGGCTTACTGAAAAGACTTTAAGCCCACTGCTGAGACCTACTGTTCAGAAAAAAGATTTCTTTCAAATATTACTGCTCATTGACAATGCACCTGGTTTCCCAAGAGCTCCGATGGAGAGGTACAAGGAGATTTATGTTGTTTTCATGCCTGCTAACACAACATCCATTCTGCAGACCATGGGATCAAGGAGTAATTTCTACTTTCAAGTCTTATTATTTAAGAAATACATTTCACAAGGCCACAGCTGCCATAGACAGTGATTCCGCTGATGGATCTGGGCAAAGGATAGTGAAAATCTTCTGGAAAGAAGTCACAATTCTAGATTAAGAACATTAAGAACATTCCTGATTCACGGGAGGAGGTAAAACCATCCACATTAACAGGAGTTTGGAAGAAGTTGATTTCGACCCTCATGGATGACTTTGAGGGGTTCAAGACTTCAGTGGGGAAGGTAACTACACATGTGGTAGAAATAGCAAGAGAACTAGATTTAGAAGTGGAGTCTGAAGATGGGACTGAATTGCTGTAATCTCATGATCCAACTTCAACAGACGAGGAGCTGCTTCTTATGGATGAGCAAAGAAAGTGTTTGAGATGAAATCTATACCTGGTGAAGATGCTGTGAACATTGTTGAAGTGACAACAAACGACTTAGAATATTACATAAGCTTAGTGGATAAAGCAAAAGCAGGGTTTGAGAGGACTGATTTCAATTTTGAAAGAAGTTCTACTGTGAGTAAAATGCTATCAAACAGTATCTCATGCTATGGAAAAATGTTTCATGAAAGGAAGAGTCAACTGATCTGGCAAACTTCATTCCTGTCTTAAGAGATTGCTACAACGAGTCCAACCTTCAGGAGCCACCACCCTGATCAGTCAGTCTCCATCAATACCGAGGCCAGATCCTGTACCCGCAAAAAGATTACAACTCTTTGAAGGCTCAGATGACCATTAGCATTTTTTAGCAAGGAAGTACCATTTAGTTAAGGTATATACACTGTTTTTTAAGTCATAATATATTGCACACTTAATTGACTATAGTATAGAGCAAATGTAACTTTTTTTTTTTTTTTTGAGACAGGGTCTTGCTCCTTTGCCCAGGTTGGAGTGCAGTGATATGAACATGGCTCACGGCAGCCTTGACCTCCTGGACTCAAGCAATCCTCCCACCTCAGCCTCGGGTAGCTTGGACCACAGGTATGCTACCACCACACCTGGCTAGTTATGTTATTTTTTTTGTAAAGATGAGGTCTTGGCATGATGCCCAGGCTGATCTCAAACTACTGAGCTCAAGTGATCCCGCTGCCTCAGCCTCCCAAAGTGCTAGGCTTATAGGCATGAGCCACCACACTCAGCCCAAACATAACTTTTATACACACTGGAAAACCAAAAAATGTGTGTGACTTGCTTTCATGCAGAATTTGCTTCCTGGTGGTGGTCTGGAACCGAAGACACAATAGCTCCAAGGGATGCCTATATAATTTGATGTATGTATCTTGGAAGATTTAACAGAATTACTGGACTAAAAGGTTTCTTACCTGATTGTTTTAATTATCGCTTATCTTTATATAGAACCCTATTAGATGCCTTCTTGATCTTTAAGTCCTTAAATTCCCTATGACCTCCCTAAAAACAAATCCCACTGCTTCCAATCCTTTCCCAGTGCCTACCATGATGATTATCAACACTCATTCTGAAACAGTCTAGGTTTGGAAATGGACAAGCTAATGCTATGTTACTGAAAGCATACTCTAAGGAACACTATTTCTTCCAGATGTTAATAGGTGCTGTGTATAAAAAACTCTTTACATTGAAATAACTTTAGAAAACAAAGTTAAACTCTTTTTTTTTTTTTGCTATAGAATTTCTCAAAGACTTTGTCAATGTATGCTAAAAATCTCCAAAGGGACAATGGCATTAGAGATTTTCCCAAATGTTTTTGCCTACAGAACCTTGCTTTTGAGGTTCATGTTACAAAGTCCTCCATGGGACATTTTGAGAAATGCTGCCAAGACGTCACCTCTACTGTGACACGAAGCAGGGTGTGGTTAAGTGGATCCAAAAGGAAAACAAGAAAAGAGAACGTCTGTGTCAGTCCTTGAAAGCTCAGCTCTTGACTTTCACCTCTCTTCTCATTCTGCATATTCCCTAAGACATTAGTGTGTCCTGAAAACAATTTAGAATATTACGACGAACAAATTTTATAAACAGAATGGAAAAATGCCATCATGCATGCAGTGGGATATGCCTGTTGTAGGAGTGTGTACACTAATGTGTCTGTAGACTGGACTGCAGGACGGGATGCATTTCCTGCTGTGCACTGCTGGCAGCCATTTCCTCCAGAGATCTCTCATCTACTCCTACAGTTTCAATTCCTTTCTTCCTGTTGACAGTGCCAACACTGGGTCAATGTTCCTACCTGAGGCTTCTCTCCTTGGCCTGAAATAGGCAAAGTCAACTGCCCACCAACTAGCGCTAGCTGGGTGGCTGGCAGGTGTCTCAATCTCAGTGTGTTCAGAAATGAATACATCATTTAGCCTCCACAAGGCTGCTCCTTCAATGCTCTATTTTTTTAATGGCTCTCCTCACCAAGACTTGGCATTATCTCTCATGCTTCTCTCGCCCCTATTCCTCCATTTTCAATCAATCACCTTGTCCAGTTGATTCTGTCTCCTAAATATCAATTATATCCATCTATCACTTCCCAGACCCACTGCCTAGTGCAGACCAGTATTACTTCTCATGGAGTTTGCTGAATCCCTATTACTACTTGATCTCTCTTGACCTTATCGTTGTCCCCTCTGGTCCGTTTTGCTTCACAGCTGGAGGGATCCTCTGAAGATGTGGCTCTGACCCTGTCTCTCCTCCACAGCTTCCCATCATCCCTTGGCCAAATCCCAGTCTCCTTAGTTTTTCTTTTGAGGCCCTCCACGGTCTGGTCCCTCACCTCCTCTTCTTCCCCATTCTATATTCTGGACACACGGTGTCTCCTTGAGAGCTGCAGATTCTTCCCTCCCCCTCAGCCATCCCATTCTCCCTCCCACCTGCTTCCCCCTGGCTGCTCCTATGCATCCTCGTCTCAATGTCAGCTCCTCTGAAGCCTTTCTCTGATCCCTGGGCTGGGTGAGCTCCCCACCCCCGTTCCTTCTCCCATGATGTAAGCTGCCCATCATGATCCAATCATAGCTTACTTGGCACAGAGTAGGTGCTCAATAAAGACTTGTTGAATGGGAGCATGACTCTCACCCATCTTCCAGCAGGGATGTTAAAGTAAGCAACTTGTTGGCTCTAGAACCAACGTACAAAGTGATGTCTGATAAATACTGTAATCCTCTAGTTTGGCGTCTTCCATACCGTGAATTGCAATCCAAGGTAGATCATGAAATCGGTTTGATAGGTCACATCCAGCATGTAAGTATGTTTAGTTGTTTGAATGTTGGTGTGTGTATACTGGGCTGCAATGAAAGATCTATTACTGTGTCAGGTGGTGGAAAAGTTTGAAAGTCCCTCCTGCAAATCTCTTTCCTTAGGTATGGGCTGAAGGCCATGGACTTCTCTAAAGGTCTTTAGTTTCTATCTCTATTGTATTTTATTTTTATTTGTTTATTTATTTTTTGAGAAACATTGTTGCTCTGTTGCCCCGGCTGGAGTGCAGTGGCACGATCTTGGCTCACTACAACTTCCACCTCCTGGGTTCAAGCAATTCTTGTGCCTCAGCCTCCTGAGTAGCTGGGACTACAGGCACGCACCACCATGCCCAACTAATTTTTGTGGTTTTGGTAGAGACGGGGTTTTGCCATCTTGGCCAGGTTGGTCTTAAACTCCTGATCTCAGTACCCGCCGCCTCAGCTTCCCAAAGTTCTGGGATTACAGGCACAAGCCACCATGCCCGGCTGCTATCTCTTTTTTAATTTTTATTTTTCTCTTTGGCCTTAAATTTTTATATTTTACACTTCTTCTTCTTCTATACTCCCTTGATCTTAGCGAAATCAAGGTTTCGGTTCACTCCATGATCTTGGCGATGTGCACATCTAGCCCCTCTCCAGCCAAGTGCTCTTTCCTGAGCTCCTCACATGACGTCTCTCACTCTACGTGTCTAAAACCAACAACAGCAGCAACCATAACTATCATGTGTTATTGCCAAGGAACGTGGGGAGAGCTTTATCATTTGGTCCTGTGATAATCTTACGATAATCTTACAAAGCAGATTCTATTAGTTCTCTCTCCTCAACTTTGTTTTTTTAGACAGAGTTTCACTCTTGTTGCCCAGGCTGAGTGCGATGGCATGGTATCGGCTCACCGCAACCTCCGTCTCCTGGGTTCAAGCGACTCTCCTGCCTCAGCCTCCCAAGTAGCTGGGATTACAGGTGCCCGCCACCAAGTCCAGCTAATTTTTGTAATTTTAGTAGAGACAGGGTTTCACCACGTCGGCCAAGCGGGTCTCAAACTTCTGACCTCAGGTGATCCGCCCGCTTCAGCCTCCCAAAGGGCTGGGATTATAGATGTGAGCCACCATGCCTGGCTAGTTCCCCTTTTCTACAGAGATGAACGAAAGGAGGCAGAGAGAATTTCATTACTCACCCCAGGTCACACAGCGAGGGCCCATCTGAAACCTGGTCTGCAATGTATGTCTCCAGCTCTGTGCCTCCGCCATCAGAGCAGCCCTCCCACCACACCATAATGGGTCGCTTGTGTCCCTCGGCTGACAACTGCAAGTTCCAGGTATGCAGGCGTCCTCTTTCCTTTGTGCTCCCTGCACTCAGAACAATTCTAGGCCCCAGATAAGTAGTGTTGAATGGCAGAATGAATGAATGTGTCAAAGTCTATGACTGACTGGCAGGTAAGAGGCTGGGAGAGTCTGTGTCTACTTTATGCTTCCTTTGTTTCTTCTGTAAAAATAATGTGATTGTCAGTGATGGACTGAAAACTGTTGCTGGAGTCTCCCAGGGGTTGAAAATAGAATAAAATGTTGTGAAAGTCCTGCTGACTTCTCTAATTAAGGTATTACTCTTGCTAGGTTTACATCCAGAGTTGAGGAATGGATATTTTCTATGGTTTTCAAACGGAGAAATAGACTCTATCAGTGCTCACTGGCATTTCAAACAGGGTGAGACTGGATGGGGAATCCCCAGGCATAGGATTCAGTTCTTTCTCTGGCACAACTGGCTTTGGGATATTAATCACCAGGTCGCCTTGTGTGAGTCTGATGGCCTCTAAGGCCCTCCAACGACGTGACTCTCAGTGTATTTGTACGGCAGCTTGAGGAAGCTGGAGATGACCAAGGTTTGACTCTACCCTGTCTTGCTGAGATGGTTAACACTGAGTGTCAACTTAATTGGACTGAAGGATACAAAGTACTGATTTCTGGTGTGTCTGTGAGGGTGTTGCTGAAAGACATGAACATTTGACTCGGTGGCCTGGGGAAGGCAGACCCATCCTTAATCTGGTGGGTACAATCTAATCAGCTGCCAGTGAATATAAAGCAGGCAGAAAAATGTGAAAAGGAGAGACTGGCCTAGCTTCCCAGCCTACATCTTTCTCCCGTGCTGGACGCTTCCTGCCCTCAAACATTGGACTCCAAGTTCTGCAGTTTCGGGAGTTGGACTGGCTCTCCTTGCTCCTCGGTTTGCAGATGGCCTATTGTAGGACCTTGTGATCATGTAGGTTAACACTTAATAAACTCCCCTATATATATGTGTGTGTGTATATATATGTCTGTGTGTATATATACATATATATATCCTATAGGATACACACACACACACGTGTGTGTATATACACACATATATATCCTATAGGATATATATACACACGCACATATATATATACACACACACACATATATCTATATATTTCCTATCAGTTCTGTCCCTCTAAGAGAACCCTAATACACTTGCTTTAGGTGTTTATCCTAAGGTATCTTTTTTATATGAAATTTGTCTTATTTTTCTTAGTTACCTTGTTGTTGTCCACAGACCCCAATCCATACATTTCTTTCCCTGTTAGACAGTAGCTCACACTGATTACCTGACACAATGTTATTAAAGCTGGCTGCCTAACAGCCCTGCAGATGGTTCCAACCCATTGCAGAGACATTCACCTTCCCTTACCACTCGAGAGTATGACCACTCACTCTCACACGGGAGAGCACGCACTGCTGCTGCCTCGACAAAGCCGGACGCCTGGCCTCACCAGGTGTCACTCAAAAGGCCATTTCGAATGCGCTTCGAAGTCTGTGCTTGTAACTACTCTGCTGAGCACTGAAGGTGTTTTGAGGCGATACACAGAACATTAACAGGTAACTTCTGACTTGTTCACAATTGAATGGGAAGACAAGAAAATTGTATAAAACTTGTACACATGAGGAGACACGGAGCAATATACAACTCGGTGCAACTGTGCAAGAATAATTTTCAATTCTTCCACCTTCTGCCACTTCAACACATTTGTTCTGGAAAACACTAAAGGCACAGACTGCCTAATTCAATAGTTGTTGAATAAAGTGAAAACATTAATCAGTTAAAGAGAACTGTCTCCTATGCAGCACCTCTTGCCCCTCACAACCTGCACCACCCCCACCCCCCCAAAAACACTCTAAACATCTCAACATAAAACATATTTGGGTGGGTAAAAAAAATACCCAATCCAGAGAAGACTACTGCTTACTCAGGGCTAAATAAAACAAGAGACTTTAATGCTTTAAATGGAATGTTGATCACAATTTCAATAACTGCCACTGAATCATTATCTTGGAGTCCAACAGAAGCCTCCCTGCACGGCAGTCTCTGATGAGTGTTTGCTATTTTATCCCCATTCATGCTACAATCCCTTTTTCTAGGTGGTCAGGGGAGTGGCTGTGGCTGTGGCTGTGGCAGGAGGTCAGCTCCTCCTGCTCGAAGGGCAGGGGTGACTGTGGACCATCAGGAGAAGAGCAGGCGAGTTCCTGTGTGTGTTGTTCTTGGAGGCCCTTCTAATGGGAACCGGCTGCGGCGGCTCTTCTATTACGTGTGATCAGTCCTTAGGCGTCATCAGTTTTAACTGTCCTCTTGTGACCTCTTGCAAATATAAAAAGGAGATGCTGGGAAAGACACAACGAATCCCTGAACTGATGCCTATGCAGTCACAAAGGAGAAACACAGCATGCAGTGTCTGCCCTGGAGAATCTCCACTCCAGGATGCCCACTTCATTTTAGGTATAAAATGAATTATCCACATTCTGAACAATAGTGGTTGTCATAAATTCAGAAAATACAGTTCTAATTTTTAAACTCATTTTTAACGTTTTAATCTCACATGATCAAACGTTTCTTGTCTCTTTCTTCCTGACCAAGCATTAAACCGACTGCGACAAAGAGTCATAGCTAATCAGTTATAGTTACAGATTGTCCTGTGTGGTTTACTATGATATTTCTTTTTCTTTTTCTTTTTTTTTTTTTTTGAAGTAGGGCCTTGCTCTGCCCCCTAGTCTAGAGTGCAGTGGCATGATCTCAGCTCACTGAAACCTCCACCTCCTGAGCTCAAGTGATCCTCCCACCTCTGCCTCCGAGTAGCTGGGGTTATAGGCACACGCCATCATGCCTGGTTAATTTTTGCATTTTTGGTAGAGAGGGGGTTTCATCATGTTGGCCAGGCTGGTCTCGAACTCCTGAGCTCAGATGATCTACCTGCCTTGGCCTCCCAAAGTGCTGGGATTACAGGCATGAGCCACAGCACCCAGCCTGCCATGATATTCCTTACAGTGTTGTGGAGTCAGCACAGTGAGTTTGTGAGGGCTTAAGAATTCTAATACTTCTTGAGCATTGTTTCCCTAGGTACCGATCCTTAACCTGAACTGCTGTGAGAATGGTAAACCTATTAAAATACAATGTTTGTATGCATCATTTTACAAGCACCTGTACTACTGACACCTGTTTTAGATTATAAATCTCTGAGAGGTAGACCCTGTGTCCCCCTATAGTAAGTCTATATGTCAGCAAAGTGGCACATGCAAGGGGGGTGATTTCATGAGATGTGTAAATATAACAGGGCTACAATCTCAACCTGACGTCACTGGGTTCAAGTCAAGGAGGTCTGAGTTACAGAGTTCGAGAACTGGATGACCTTAAATATGATCTTTTATTTTGCCCTTTGCTGTAGATGTTCCTTGGTGACGGGTCGAGGGGGTTACTCATTTGTTTAAGATCAATTTCAGAAAAAAAGGTAAATTAGATATGTATGTAACTTTTAGTCTCTCTTTCTGCATTAGCGCCTTTAAAAAATTGGAGTTAATAATTTTAGGCACCCAAATGATATTGCTGGTCATTTACGAAATTGTTTTGCAAAGAGTAACTTTTTCCATGCTCTGAAATCAGTGCCACCTTGCACTTCCAATAAAGTTTTATAAATTTTTTTAAAACCTGTTTTTTTAAATAAACTTATATATGCCCACTGAGTTAAACACAGAAAAGTATACAAAGGAAGGAATAATCAGCCATATTCATACCACTCAGCAATAACTGTCCACTGTGAAGAATTGAGCATATTTTCTTCCAGCATTTTTTCCTACATGCACATATTTGTTTTTACACTATTGAGTGTAGAGTTTGTAAATCTTATAGTGATCTTTGACCAAAAGCCATCAAGTTTAAGACTTTATAAATAGAAGATAAGGCTGTACCTTCCAAAAGAAAACACCCAATGATTTGGGGATGTCTTTTTGGCCTCTGGGTAATTAAAAAAATTTCCTACTCATTCTCTTCACTTATATTCTGAAGTTACCTTTTCAAACAACAAAGTTTAAAAGGAGAGGCCAGGTGCAATGGCTCACACCTGTAATCCCAGAACTTTGGGAGGCCGAGGTGGGCGGATCACTTGAGCCCAGGAGTTCAAGACCAGCCTGGCCAACATGGCGATACCCTGTCTCTACTAAAAATACAAAAATTAGCTGGGCGTGCTAGTGTGTGCTGTAATCCCAGGTACTTGAAAGTCTCAGGCGGGAGGACGACTTGAGTCCAGGAAGTTGCTGCAGTGAGCCGTGATTGTGCCACTGCACTCCAACCTGGGAGACATTGTGAGACTCTGTCTCAATCAATCAATCAATAAATGTCATAACAGAAAGCTCTGAGTTTTTTCCGCCACAGCTTTCTATTTCTCCTTGACATAAACTGTTCATGGGATGAAATGATGCCTTTCTGTAGGTACGAAATGTAGAAGCAAATATGACCTGAAAATGTTCAATTCTCACCTTTCTGCATTTCCCAGACCTTTCAGGCTAAGGCCAGGGACCACTTGAATGAGAAGCTTCCAAAGAAAACTCTGGACCCACAGGAAGTGGGTGATGACTCAACAGGAGAGATCCTTCCTCTGAGTCAGCCCGTCTCGGTGTGACCCTAGAGCAGGCACTGGGCTCTCAAAGCCACAACAGAATTAAGATCTGAAACCCAGATTTTGCTCACGAAGGAGCCTACACAGGAAGTTAGTTTCTGGGTGCCAGCTGAATTCAAGCCACAGACGCGGACTCTTTGCATTCCCTGGTGGCACTGGTGCCTGTTTTCCTGACTCTGATTTCCTGGGTCTCGGAACCACAGACAGCTTCTGCGTTTCTTTACGGGAGGGAAGAAGCAATCTGCAATTCTGAGCTTTGTGAGGGAGGAGAATAACTACTATGAAAGCATAAAAACTATTGAAAAACTTTTTTTTTTTTTTTTGAGACAGAGTTTCACTCTTGTCACCCAGGCTGGAGTGCAGTGGCATAATCTTGGCTCACTGCAACCTCCTCCTCTTGGGCTCAAGAGATTCTCCTGCCTCAGCCTTCCAAATAGCTGGGATTACAGGTGCCTGCCACCAGGCTGGCTAATTTTTCTGTATTTTTAATAGAGACAGGGTTTCACCATGTTGGACAGGTTGGTCTCAAACTCCCAACCTCAGGTGATCCACCTGCCTCAGCCTCCCAAAGTGTTGGGATTACAGGAGAGAGCCACCGTGCCCAGCCAAAAATTGACTGACTTTTAAATAGAATAACAATGAGCATGTTTGTACATGCCTGCACTGATAAGTCAGTTCACAATTAACCTTCATTGATTTGGAGTTTAAAGTTCCCAAGAGACATGACTAATTACAGTAACCATGAATTCAGGGCCTCGCCATTTATCCTAGCAATTCCAAGTTTCAGGAATCTCTTGCAGCACTAAGAAACCAGAGAGACAACTGTATGTTTAGCTTCTACCTTCTGTCCCCTGAGAAGCCACTACTCATCTTGCTTCCCTCAGGATGAACTTTTTGTTTCTATGTTTAAAAGTCTGCAAAAGAAATTAAAAAAAAAAAAAAGCAGACTCAGTATGAGATCAAACCTTACGAATCACTGTCAAGGTCATTTTTTTACCTCTTCTATACCTAGACTAGGGGGTGGGATAGTGCATTCATAACATTCCAGATTCAATGCTATCATTTCCATCGTGACAAAATGCCACTTTATGAAGAATTATGATTTCTCCAGGGCGATGTGGGGTGAAGAAGGGAGAGGGGGAATAAATGGACCATAAAAAGCAAAAGATAAATCATGTTCCTGCAGGTGCAGACATGGTCCCTCCAGCAGAGTGCACAGCCTCCTCACTAAGTTAACCTCATTGCCCCAAGCAGCATATTGCATTCTGAACACTTTACTTTGGCTAGTAACAAAACAGTCACTTGGCTTTCAAGAGTCTCGGCTCTGCCAGTGAAACAAGCTCAGTCACTTCATATTCCCTCACATTCCCATTCCTTATTCATACACGATAAAAAGAGTGCTGACCAATAACTACAGCACAGCGACAGGGAAGGGGGAAAAGAAGAGAAACCTGTGGGGTCTTAATAGGCACCAGGACTGTTCTCTGACCTTTCCACTGGCCACTCAGACACACACTTTCCACAAGAAGCCTCCATGTGCAATTGTATGACGTCAGTGGGAGGCAGGATAGCTGGTTTCAGCTAATAAAAATCCCAGTATACTGTAGGTCCTTTTGAATTGCCTGCTGGGTGTGTACTATTGGAACTAACCGCTTAAGAGCATTCTGATTATGGTACATGCTGTCCCCAAGTACAAACAACCTTCTGTGATATGACAATAACAAAAAGAATATTGAAAATACTGATGTTCGATCCACTTGATTTTAGTTTCCTAACATTTTAACATATTTCAATTTCAGATGAAACCTCAGAACATCTTTGCTAGTAGTCTCTAGGGTCTAACTCAAAGAAGAACTTTACTGCTTTCTCTTAAGTTCCTGTTTTCTGCTAAAAAAATTCCTGAGCAATTAATCCTTTTCCAAGCAAAACAATGAAATTAGCCATGGCGGCAAGGCACCCGGGCTGGGATGCCTCATTTACCTTTTCATAAAGATTCCACGCTTGATATTACCCACCTTAATTCAGTTCTTCTACCCTTAAGCCTTCAAGGTCTGAAGACCACAGGACAAATTAATAACACCACTGTGGCTCATTGGAAGCAACTTTTAAAAGTCTCAATGTAGAAAATAATCTATCGTCCTACTTCAATTCATGGTACTATCACAGTCCATTCTTCCCTCTCTATTTATTTTCCTTTATAAAATTCTTGCTGAGCTACTTTTAATCACTGGATCCTGAAGGTAGTTGTTTCTGTTAAAAGTATTTATCTTAAAAAAGAAACAAACAAACAAACAAAAACAGAATAAAAGAAAGGATCCTAATAAGTTTGAAAAACAACCAAGGGAAAACAGATTTACCTTTAAGGGTTGAGGCTTTCTCAAATTAAAACCAAAACCCCAAACTTATTGTTTTTTTTTTTACCAAAATATAAGTAAACTGAGTAGTCAAGTTTGGAGCAAATGTGTCTGATGGGGACCACACTCTCAAAACCCTCTTTCCTCTGCACCTGTTAACGCACTGGCCACCTCCTTTGCTGAGTGTCCCCCTGACTATGATGACACAGTCTCCTGTGAGGCTTCCTGATCTGGAAACAAATTTTGCATGGGCATTACAGAACACTCCACCCCGTAACTACATGTTTTTCCAGTTTTAATACATGTAACGAGCCGTGGTTTGGGGGTGACAAAGACTCTCTTCCTTGAGCAAACCTTAATGGGGCCCCTCTGAGCCCTCTTCCTTGCCCTTGAGCCCTGTCTTCAGCCTGCTTATTCATAGCAATAATCCTGCTAAGTCAGTTTAGCCAGAATCCCCGCACTCCTGATATCTGATCACCCTTGATAACTGATCAAGTTCCTTATCTTCCGCCCTTGGTGTCTATGCCCTTGGCCTGCCTTCAGCAAGAATCCTATTAATAAAGTCTTCCTTACGGTTTTAGTAAGTGTCAGAATAATTTTTTCTTTAACACAGGAGCCGACTGAAAGACAAATAAAGTACAATCTTTGTACTCAAGTAATTGACTGTCTATCTAGAAACAGACATGCAATAAACCAATGTAAATACAAGGCAGCCTCAAATGAGTGCTACTACAGTAATAAAATAAGCAGAGTCCTACACTTTCTTTTTATTCAATGTAATTATCCTGGTCATATTAACATATGGTTGAAGCACTCTGGGAGGTTAAGGTGGGAGGATCACTTGAGGCCAGATGTTTGAGACCAGCCTGAGCAACACAGTGAAACCCCATCTCTACAAAAAATTAAAAAATAAACTGGGCATGGTGGCACATACCTGTAGTCCTAGCTACTCATGAGGCTGAAGCAGGAGGATCACCTGGGCCCAAGAGTTCAAGGTTACAGTGAGCTATGATCAGGCCACTGCACCTCCGCCTGGGCAACAGAGAGAAATGGCTATTAAAAAAAAAAAAAGAAGAAAGAAAGAACGAAAGAAAAAAGCATGGTTGAATGGGTCTTTATTAGCAGAACCTATTTCTCAATGCAGTAAAGGTTTTGGGATGATACAGGATGGTGTTAAAGATAGGCCCATAGATACTCACAGGGTATTGGCAAAAGTACTTGCAGATTAGTAATGTGAATTGTTACCTGAATGCCATAGAGAAATGTTAAGTTCCAATGGCTCTTAAAGAGTTATTTTGGCCAAAATATAAATACAGAAGAGTCACACACACAAAAACAAAAGGAGGAGAAAAACAAATTAAAATGTGCAACAGCGTCCTCAGCTTTGTAGCGTGGAGGTGATCCTGGAAACCCCCAATGTGAAGATGATCTGTACCGACGTGTGCCACAGTGACCGTCAATGCCTGGGTCCTTACTGCAGCCCCTGCCCACGGCGTCTATCAGAGGCTAAGCTTCACTGGGACCTGGCCCCTAATCTGTGTCTGCCACAGTCATCAATTCAGCTCTACCTCTCAGCTCTCCATTGCTTCTCACCATTGCTCCAGCCATCATCTTCGTAAAACATGGACAAGATCAAGCCACCTCCATCTTCAGAACCCATTAAGGACTCTTACCCCTACAACGTGAGGCTAAACTCCTGCCACAGATGATCTGTGCCATATTCTTCCAGCTTCCTCTCCCACCAATGTTCTGGCATCCTATGTTCTGGCTTCCCCTGACAACTTGCCAGTCCCCAAGCATCACACCTGCCACTTCTCCTCTCCCTGGCTCAGACAGATTTCTCAGGCTAGACACTCCTCCCTCCTAATTTCCACCTTATCCCAGTTCTTCTTATTCTTCAAGGTCAAGTTCAGATGCTAACGTCGTTGAGACAGCGTTCCATCTCTCACACCAGAATCAAAGATCCCTTTTCCCAATGTTTTCACAGACAATTGTTATTCTCTGCACGACATTTGAACATTTATTTCATTCTCATATAGCTTTATCGTTATTTATCTTTGTCTCCTCCACTAGATCATAAATAATGTGAGGGCAGGAGACTGGTGTATGTCATCGACGTATCAGTTCAGCTTCTGGCGAATAGCAGGTATTAAAAAATGTAAGTAGGCTGGGTGCGGTGGCACACGCCTGTAATCCCAGCACTCTGGGAGGCTGAGGCAGAAGGACTGTTTGAACTCAGGAGCTTGAGACCAGCCTGAGCAACATACCAAGACCTTGTCTCTACGGAAACAAATGTTTTTAAATTAGTGATGCATGCTGGGACACATCTGTGGTCCCAGCTACTCAGGAGACTGAGGGGGTAGGATGGCTTGAGCCTGGGAGGCTGAGGCTGCAGTGAGCCATGACTGTGCCACCATACTCCAGCCTGGGCAACACAGTGAGACCTTGTCTCAAAAAATTAAAATTAAAATGTAACTAAATGGACCCAGAGTGGATAAATTAAGTCAGATGCTTTTTATTTTATTTTGCAATTCAGTAGTCTGTTTCCAGCACTAAGGTGTGTCTCATGGCATTCCTTGACTCAGACTCAAGGACATACCTTGGACCAATCCATCTCAGAAGCTATCTGAAGAGTGCACACTGTCAACCTACAGCACCTCTTGGAGTCAATCCGGTTTTCTCTCCCTTCCTCCTCTCTCTAAATAAAAGTTTACTTCCTTCAAATTTCACAAGTTTGGGAACAGGGGTCCTAATTTCAGAAAGCCAATATTGTACTAAACAAGGCTCTTTTACTCTATCCGTATTTCAAAACAGAGTTGGAATGTTTAACAGAGCCTTCGCCTTTCCCGTCTGAGGAGTCCTGAGCCTTGAAATTGGTTCTTACCCACCAGCATTGTGTCTCTGTCCTTTTGAACATGTCACCTGTCCCTCTCTGAAAATTCTGTAATTCTGTAAACTGTGTAGAATATTCTAGGTCTGTGGCTTTCTAGAAAAGTAAGTGAACATTTTGTTTCACTTGCAATATCCTCCACCTAATGATACCTACTGAACCGTAGCAGAAACTCTGGGCTGATGTCTTCAAGAGACCACAGGCAAGTCTCCCGATTTTTCTGCATATGAGGATTTAAAAATTAATGCCCACTGTGCGGTAATGAGAGAGATTTCCCCCCATAAACCCACTAGTTAACAGGTGTCTGGGCTGCAGCTCATCTGTATGCATGTGAGTGTGTATGGATATACTTGTGTTTGAGTAACAAGAACACTGCCACTGCCTTGAAATTGTTCATTCACAGTCATTCTTGTCACCTGCAATCTTAGCTATTTTACCACTTACTTTCTCCCGTCGATCATTCTAAAAATATGGATGATGTGGAGGTCCACCGGGGTCTCCAGGGAACCCCATGGTTTCTACACTTCCCCAGTGCTGTGCTAGTTCTTTGCTTCTTGTGCCTAAGTCAGTTCTCATGGATGACAAAGTACTCATTAGTCCCTACGAAGGAGTATCCTTTATGCAATAGTAACCACACCCAGGCCACCCCAGACAAATAGAAAAAGGAATGCCAAAGTATACATACAAAGGTAGGGCCCATGAGCCACACAGACACCATGACCACAAGTGTCCAGGAGCACAGAGGCACTGGCCAATGCAGAGACTTAATACTGCCAAATACAAGTCAAACACGATTGGGAATTTTGCATGGCGGAGTCTAGTGACTCTTAAGGCACAGATCAAGGGTGCTGGCTAGCAAGCCAGACCAGGCCAAGGTGGGCAGGTTATTGTTGTGAATGACCATTCTGAATTCCAGCCCCTATTTTTCTGTTTGCTCATCCTTGTTTACTAGATTGTCCAATCCTGGTTTCCAGCTAAAGACATTTTTTGGCATATCAGTTTGACTAAGCACCGGGGATAAGCTGAAGAATAAGTATTCCTGACCTACAAAACATCCTAGTTGCCATTCTAATGGGGAGAGCACATTATGCTAAATTCCTTTCTTTTCCAAACCCAAAAACATTTTTCTTTACTTTGTTGATCTAAAAAGGTTGAAGGGCAGAGGACAGAGGTCACTGGCTTAGGAGAGGATGCCTGAGCGTCACCTTCACCGAGTGACCTCTGCAGGACTCAGTATCCTCACATGCAAAATCAAAGAAGATTGGTTTAGAAGCTTTAAGAAAAGAGAGAGAAGCCGCTTCAAATGGGTCTAACTGTAATTTCCTCTAAACCTCAAATTGTTGTGTGGATGATTCTTTTTTCTCACAATCCTTTTATTTGAATGACCTGATGTAGCATCAGAGAGTGACTTGGAGTGTCAGAGAGGAACAGGACCCAGCATGAGAGGAAGGGGATGATTCCATTCGAACTTGTCAAACTCAGAAGGGAGAATAAATCACGATCATCTTATAAAAGCGATGTAAAAGCCTTGGAGATGACTACTGTTTCTGGCTCTATTCTCTCACAAAAGGTTTTTATTCCGACATCAATATTTTCAAGAGGCTAGTGTTTCAGCGGACTTTCTTGGAATGTTCGTGTCAAGTACACCTGACTGTTCTTCAGTAGAGTCTCTGTAACAGGTTGGTCTGGCACCAAGAAAAGCTTCTCAAAAATTCACCCAACCAAGAGGCAGGACAGTCAACACTGCAAGCTACAAGCTTTGGCCAGGATGAACATGATGGCAAACTCTCCAACGGGGAAAAGAAAAACACTCATTTGGGATGTGACCAAAGGGAGGACCAGGGACTGGGAGCTCGTACTTTTACCTCGTTGCACAGATCTCAGCCTTTTTAGATGATTGCCGTGAGTTGCTGTTGGATACAATTTTTAAATTAAAAAATAACATAATCGCTTTGATGATCCCATACCATGGCGTTTTCTAAGTTCAAATATTTCACTGAATAAAGTGCTTCAATTCTTTTAGACATGAGCTCCCATTTTTCTGTTGTTTTTGCCAAATAGGCAGATGGAAAGGATGTATCGTGCAAGAGTCTAGGATTGGGCACCACAGGGTAGAAATGATGAATCAAAGCTTACTGATTCTGTTTGGCTTTCTGTGGTGCATTTTGGCAGCCCTGTGTGGATGTGTCAGAGGCTGTCTGACCACACGTGAGGCTCGTTGATGGTGGTAGGTTTCTATGTGTGACACTAAAAGCTAGGAAAGAAAAGGATAGAAACTGCTAGACATGAGTGGAAATGAGTGAAATGGAAGGATGAAAATAAGAAAGGCAAAAAGGGGTGAAAGAGAAAACAAAAATCCTGGTGAATTTAAGAAGGACTATAGGTGTTTCTGAATTACCATGAGATGGATGAGATGGAATACAATTGTCATGTTAAATGAATCTTCTCCCAGTCATATACTCTGTGCTCCCCAGAGACCAGCTTTCTCCTTACTCCTCAATCCTCCTGCTGTATACAGAACCAGTCAAGAAGACAGACTTGACTTGATAAAGTGTGACACCTGCCATCACTTCTGATGTTTAGGTTCACAAGTGTGAAGAAGTAAAAGGCAGCCGGGCGCGGTGGCTCAAGCCTGTAATCCCAGCACTTTGGGAGGCCGAGACGGGCAGATCACGAGGTCAGGAGATCGAGACCATCCTGGCTAACACGGTGAAACCCCGTCTCTACTAAAAAATACAAAAAACTAGCCGGGCGAGGTGGCGGGCGCCTGTGGTCCCAGCTATTCAGGAGGCTGAGACAGGAGAATGGCCCGAACCCGGGAGGCGGAGCTTGCAGTGAGCTGAGATCCGGCCACTGCACTCCAGCCTGGGCGACAGAGCGAGACTCCGTCTCAAAAAAAAAAAAAAAAAAAAAGAAGTAAAAGGTATTCTGTCTAGAGAATGTTCCCTCTGACATGGCTACATAACCTACAGATATAGGATTCACCTGGAGAGAGCTGTGTCAACCCTCTCTTTCACTGTAAAGAATAAAGGGTTCACTATAAGGGGGAGTTAACAATTTTAGTGTAAAAGCTAATGCAAAAACGAAAAAGCAAGATTTAAAGTAACCAATGGCCTTGGTCAACACGGCAAAACCCCATCTCTACTAAAAATACAAAAATTATCCAGGCATGATGGTATGGGCCTGTAGTCCCAGCTACTCGGGAGGCTTGAACCGGGGAGGTGGAGATTGCAGTAAGCTGAGATTGCACCACGGAACTCCAGCCTGGGTGACAGTGCAAGACTTTGTCTCAAAAAAAAAAAAAAAAAGAAAAAGAAAAAACAAAGAAAAGGAAAAAGAAAGGAAAAAAACCCAATGGCTAGGAGTATCTGTCACTTATCTCATTAGTCTACCCATACTGGTTATAATTCACCACGCATCCTGATGAAACCTTTAGTTCTTTTCTCTCACCTACCTTATTCCACGTGGAAGCCCAGGATTTGCCCATACTCCATATTTAAGTCTTAAACTCTCCAGCAGGATCAGTAGGAGAAAGTCCTACCTTCCCTTCTCCTCCTCTCCCTCTTGGTGCTATTCCATCTTTTTTTTTTTTTTTTTAATAAGGCAGAAGCCGCTGGGCACAGTGACTCACGCCTGTAATCCCAACACTTTGGTGGGCTGAGGCAGGTGTGGATCACCTGAGGTCAGGAGTTCGAGACCAGCCTGGCCAACATGGTGAAACCCTCTCTCTACTAAAAATACAAAAAATTATCCAGGCATGGTGGCGGGCACCTGTAGTCTCAACTACTCAGGAGGCTAAGGTAGGAGAATTGCTTGAATCCGGGAGGCAGAGGTTGCAGTGAGCTGAGATTGTGCCATTGCACTCCAGCCTGGGCGACAAGAGCGAAACTCCATCTCAAAAAAAAAAAAAAAAAAGGCAGAAGCAGAAAAAAGAATTAGATTTCTGTGTGCACACTGGGCTTCCACACCAACCCTAGTCTCAAGGTTGCCACTTCTAATGGAAACATAGCAATTCTGCCCTTGATTCTTTTACAAAGAAATAAAAAGCTTCACTGAAACCTCATCATTCTGGTCTCCGACTCTTTGAAATGCGCACACAATGGACACTTACTAGAGGATACCTTCAGCAAAGACCTTAACCTAGAACTTATATTGAATCGCTGCTAAGAGCTACTTTTGAAAAAAGCTAATTTTCTGAAATAATACAACACTGTACTCTAAAAACAACTAAACAGAAATCTACTAAGGTTTTGACATAGAGATTGAAAGCGGCTTCACCATAAAGCGCCAAAGGCTCAACTCTGAATACAGAGTTAATGCCTGGGTTGCCAGCACGAGCTACCCCTCATCTGGCGTGAATGGCACTGTGGTCCAGTGTCCAGAAAGAGCTGATGTCTTCCTGGAAAGTAACTCTCTGGGGAGTTTCCAAAATTATCTTCCGAAAAAATGAAACCCTGGAACTGCCTTTTATTCTGCTGTCTCAACCTTTCTCTTTCTCTTGCATAACTCATAAAATAAGCATTCAGGAAAGACATATGGGCAGAAAACAGGTTGATACACAAGTCCAGGCACCCATGTGGGACTACACTGCTGTAATGCAGTCATGAAAATCTGCGGTGAGGGCCTGGACTTTCTTTATTCAATAAGCCCTCTGGGTGGGGGCCAACATTTCTACAAGGAGGTCCTCTCTGCAGTAAAAGTGGTTCGATAATGTTACAGAGTAATTCTGTATCACCTTTATTTCAGTCTGCTATAGAAAGAGCTACTTTCGTTGCAAGCTCCCATTGCCTTCTTACAAGTGGATTAAAATACATTAAGCCTCCGCTGGGCACAGTGACATACGCCTGTAATCCCAGCACTTTGGGAGGCTGAGGACAGTAGATCTCTTGAGCCCAGGAATTCAAGACCAGCCTGGGCAACATGGCAAAACCTCGTCTCTACCAAAAATACAAAAATGAGCCAGGCATGGTAGTGTGCACCTATAGTCCCAACTACTTGGGAGGCTGAGGAGGGAGGATCCCTGGAACCTGGGAGGTCGAGGCTATAGTAAGCTGAGATGGCACCACTGCACTACAGTCTGGATGACAGAGTGAAACCTTGCCTCAGAAAACAACAACAACAACAACATTAAGCCTAATCTCTAACAACCTTTGCAACTCAGTATATAATGCCAACGGGAGATACATGCCCACATATTTTGGACCAAACACTGTGGTGTAAATTAAGATCTCACTCCTGTAGAAATAATTCTGACTAGAGAGAAACCAGTATTTTATAAGAAAGTATTTTATAAAATTTTAGATTTTGCACTTTGGTTGTAAGCATAATAAAATGTCCACATAATATAACAGTAATAAACAATGAATTTTCTAAGTAAATATAAACTTCAGTTCTAACCACAGAGTTTATTTTAGCCTGCCTAATATAGTGTTTTCTTAGTTTCGTAAATGAGATGAAATAAGAACTTACTCTGTACCATTTTACAATAAAATTGTCCTAAAGGGCTAATACATGGGCTTTCTATGCAACTTATTATTTTGTCATAGAAAACAAGTTACTCTGACACTTGTTAAAATGGTAAGGAAGACTTTATTTGGGACTATTGCGATAGGGGAGAGATGGAGCTCAATTCTGAATACAAGAACAAGGGAGAATGACAGCCAACAAGCAGAGTGAGGGGCTTGGTGGATGGAAAATTACTAAGAGGAGACATCACAAGTACGGAGATTCTTACAAAACTCACCTAACAGGATTCCTGCTGAGGGCAGGCCAAAGGCCTAACATCAAGGGTGAGGGAATGAGGAACTTGATCAGATATTAAGGGTAATCAGATACCAAGGGTAGGAGGATTCCCACTAAACTGACTTGGAAGAATTCTTGCTAAAGGCAGACCAGGAGGGAGAGACACAGAAGGTTAAGAAGAAGGCTCAGGGGAGCCTAACTAAAATTTGGTAAAGGAGAGAATTCTTGTCAGTTTCGACCATATGAAAAATTTAAGTTACTACAGCCGGGTGCAGTGGCTCACGCCTGTAATCCCAGCACTCTGGGAGGCCAAGGCAGGTGGATCTCTCAAGCCCAGGAGTTCGAGACCAGCCTGGGAAACATGATGAAAACCTGTCTCTACTAGAAATACAAAAAAATTAGCTGGGGGTGGTGGTAACACTGCAGGCCCTACACCTCAAGGGAGCTGAGGTGGGAGGATTGCTTGAGCTTGGGAGATGGAGGCTGCAGTGAGCCCTGATCATGCCATTGTACTCCAGCCTGGGTGACAGAATGAGACTCTGTCTCCAAAAAAAAAAAAAAAAATTTTCAGTTATTAAACTTCAAAACATGCCAAGACCTTATTAAAGCCCAACATCATATAAATGATAGATGTGTGAGTTTGTAGATACCTTCCAAGTTAATTCTGAGAACATGCCTCTATTACCAATCCCTTGAGGGTAATAATCTAGCAAAACTTCCTTCCCAATCAACAGTAATAAACCCAAAGGTCAGTTTCTTCAAAATGAGGGCCATTTGGTTGACAACAACCATTTAAATTGGCCAGGAAGACACAGTATGTTATCATCTTACTTAGAATTACAGTAACGGCTCTTTTACTCTGAAAATGGAAAGACATAAAACAGTCCGTATTCCAGATCAGAGGGAGGAAAACCCAATCAGACAAAGACTCTGTGACATGTGCCGGTTATGAATTAACACTGACTGTTTCTGGTAATTATGGTTTATACTTGCTGTAAGGGCTTTGAAGCATTTGAAATGGCATTAATGTGCCATCTTTCCACTGCCCATACTAAACCAAAACATAAACATTCACTAAGCAAAACTTCCACATTTTCAGGGGAAAAAGCTTGATACAGTAAAAACAGCCTTTGGCTGAAAAGTAGTCTGTTAACTAAAGAAAGCACTGTGACTATAACTGGAGTCTTTAATTTCTGCCACATCCCATCCATGTGGCTATGGCAACAGCAGAACCAGATAAATGAGTGAAAAAAGGAATCCTTTACATTAAGGCCCTCTGATGTGGATTTTTAATTTCCTTTAGGAAATGACTAACATTAGATCAGTGTTTGCGTCTTTTTTTTTTTTTTTCTTTCCATAAAAATAAAGTTAAACCCTGCTACGGAACAGCATTTGATCTGTGCAAATAAACATCAGAAGGTTATATTTTCCAGACAGTTCTGTCAACATTTTCCTTTTCAAGATCTGACATTTAGTTTTCTGCAAGGGAACAGACATTTCACATGATCCCTTTCTTTCTCCTCTCTGAAGCTGCAGTCAAGCCATTGATGGACCTTGCTGTCCAATACAGCAACCTGGATGACAGGCAGCTAGGAGCATTTGAAAAGTGGCTAGTCTGAACTGCGATGTGTTGTATGTGAACACACTAGATTTCCATGACTCAGTACAGAAAAAGAAGAAATAGCTCAATAATAATTGTATTTTGATGACATACAGGAATAATAGTATTTGGACATACTGAGTTAAATATAGTACTAAAAATTTTAACTATTTTTAATTTTTAAATAAGGCTACTAGAAAATTTTAAGTTATATACGTAGCTCACATTACTTCTGTTGGACAGCTGCATGAGACACTTCCTTGCAGGAGGCTGTTTTTCCTAGCCATCTGAACAGAATGAATATTTCACACTTCAGAAATAGCACTACCAGCAGAATCACATAATGACCCTACATTGGGCCCATCTGCTCAAATAAGGATTCAACTCTGTTATGCAATCTTTTTATTGTATATAAAAAGGTAGTGGCCTTCATTTTTCATGACATACAGCACGCATTCAGAAGCAATGTTAACCACAATAGTAAAAACTCTGCCAATAGACAACAGAAATTTCACGACCACAAATACTCAAATCTCAGAAATACATGAAAACCACATTTGCCCTTTTCTTGTGCTCTAAGAACCTGCCATTAAACATTACTAATACTATAATTAATTTAAGGTTATCTGGACTTGGTAATATAAAATACACTATTATTTAATTTTATAACACTAAATAAAACCAAACATTCAACTACACTTCTGACACTATATTTGTTAAAATGGGCAAAGTGTGAACTTCAGTGTTTACTGGTAACAGTTCCATGAGTAGTCAGAAAGCCTAATATATACTATTTTATACTTATATGACAAGAAAATAAGTTTAGTTCATTTATTTTATTAGTCATAAGTGCTTTGAACTGTGAGTCACTGAAATATCAGTGTCTCTATCTCCCAGAATATCAGGAATAACAACAACAATTTTAAAATAAAAAGAACTTTTAGAAAGGAGAGATCCTGTTTATAAAATGAACAATTTGCAGTGGAAATGAACAATTTACAACATTGTATAGCAAGAAGGCAATCATAGCATGGTGTGTGAGTGGGTGATCCTTCTAGAAATAATTCAGGAATTGGGAGACTGAGAGAGAAAAAGTGGGTATTTTCAAGCAAACTGGAGATCGAAACTCACAAATGACTTTCAAGTTCACAGCCTCTGACGCATGAGAAGTCATTTCCACATTTAAACCTTTCTTCAGCAGGGTGCGGTGGCTGACGCCTATAATCCCAGCACTTTGGAAGGCCAAGGCGGGTGGATCACTTGAGGTCAGGAGTTCGAGACCAGCCTGGCCAACATGGTGAAATCCTGTCTCCAATAAAAATATAAAAATTAGCCAGGCATGCCTGTAATCTCAGCTGCTTAGAAGGCTGAGGCAGGAGGGTTGAGGTTTGAACCCAGGAGGCAGAGGTTGCAGTGAGTGGAGATCACACCACTGCACTCCAGCCTAGGTGACAAAGACAGACTCCATCTCAAAAAACAAACAAACAAATCTTTCTTTCTCCCTGTGGTGCTGCTGCCCAGATAAACAGGCAGCAGAGAGAAACCCACTGCACAAGTACGTGGTATGCAAGAATACCTTACCCCAACCAAGAGTCTGCAGAGCCCTCAGATAGCTGTGACTGCAGACAAAAACCCATCACCATGACATTTTATCCCCACAGCTATAGAGGCTGAAACAATCTGTTCCCAGCAGGACCATCCTTCCTTGAAAGAAGGAAAAAAAAAACAGTCTCTGATGAAATGTAAATAGGAAAAAATTAAAAGTGATTTATGTTTCAGATTTTTTTGGAAAAAAAAAAAATTAGTCAAGTGAGTTGAGCAGACCTAGCCTAGAAATGACATGTCTGCTGCATACAACGTATTCTCGTTTGAAAATAAAAACCAAAACTGGACTAGAAGCCTAAAGGGCAATAATGACTGGGTGATTTTTTCCAATAATAGAGATATAAAAAAGCGGTTTCTTTTTTAATGTTAATTTAAGTTGCATTTAAATTAGGAAGGAATGTTCACGGTCACGAATTCTAAAACACAACAGTGTTTTAGATTCAATGTGCCATAGAATCAAAGGGTACCCTCAATATTGGTTCACAGAATGAGAATAGCTGTGTTATGTTAATCATAATACAAAATAAGCAGTCATTTCCAAACAATACAAGTTAATAAATACAATGAACAGTTCTGCAGTTTGTGAGATCATTTCATCAGCTGACAGGAACAACTGCCAACACTCCTGGTTCCCAATGTGATGCTGAGGTCCCAAGTCTGAAGTCCCCATTAAATTACCACCATTTACAGCCCAAGGAGTCAGCCCTGATACTTCTATTTCCTGCCTACTCCTGACTTTTGCTTGGCCTGTCAGGGGGCATATCAGTGGCCTCCCACCTCCGACAGCTCTGGTTATACACCCCAAAAGGTGAGTAATATCACTTTCTCAACGCAATGAAAATAACTTTGAAGAACAAATGTGATAAAGAATATTCTAACTTTGCACAGTGGAAAATGGTTTTAGATCTAGAGGTAAAGGCAAGAGATTATCACCTGTTAGCAATAGACAGATGGACAGTCTGCCTAATTGTTCCCTATGTTTTCATAAAACTGAAACAAAACAGTGCGGAAAAGAAAAGACAAATATTGAAGAATAGGTGCTTCCCTCATTCGGCTACCATTACCAAGATTTTCAAAAGACACATGAGGACACACAAAAACAACTGGGCAAATACCCAACTGCCTTGTGGCTTGGCCGAAAGTCTTTAAGGTACGCTGGTACACAGAAATTCTAACTACTCAGCTATTCCATGGCCTATCAAAACTCTTTGTACTACTATACATCCACTGCTTCTATCTGACATCTGTTTAATCTACTTCTCGGTGCCTTTTTTTTTTTTTTTTTTTTTTTTTTTTTTTTTTGAGACAGGATCTCCCTCCGTTGCCCAGGCTGGAGTGCAGTGGCACCATCTCGGCTCACTGCAGCCTTGACCTCTTGGGCTCAAGCAATCCTCCCATCTCAGCCTTCTGAGTAGCCAAGACTACAGGTGTGCACCACCACGCCTGATTACTTTTTATATTTTTTGTAGAGACAGGGTCTCACTACGTTGCCCAGGTTGATCCTAAACCCCTGGGCTCAAGCAACCCTCCTGCACCAGCCTCTCAAAGTGCTGGGACTTAAGATGTGAGCCACCACGCCCAGCCTCAAGCCTTTTAATAAACATATCTCAGTGCCTTACAGGAACCTGAAATCTATGGAATTGATAAAGACGGCAATGAGCTGACTCATCTGAACTGATCATGCAGAATCTCTTAAGAAAATAAGTGTCTAATCTTAATGTTGTCCATGTACAGGGGCTCACAGAATTGTGCCTTCATCTTTTCTTTCTATAGTGCTATACTCAAAAAATTAAAACACAAGTACCAGTGACACATGTTACGTAACCTCTATAATTAAAATCTAGAGGTTAGGGTTAGAACCCTCACTTGAATCTGCAGTTGGTATTAAAAACTAACTAAATACAATCTACGATTTAAATACTAACCGCAGATCCAAGTAAGGGTCCTAATTAATTTTTCAAGGACGAACTAAACAGGTATCAGTGGTGAAGATACTAAAACCTCTTTTCCAGACTAACGCAATGTATGCATGGTTAACCTGATAATAACCATAGCATGTTTCTCTAAGCAAATAAGTTAAAGTACACATTGATGTGTGTTTTTCCATGCATGTGTGTATTAGGTTTTCTTGACACACCACCCAGCTCATGACAAATTAATGGGTGCTGTATTAGGCAGGGTGAACACCTCGTATGGGATTAAGTCTCAAGCTGTATATCTGGATTTGGTCTCCCAAGGAAGAAAACAGAGTTGGTGACTAAGTTATCTCTCTACCAAATCTTGTCAGATTACAGATTAAAGGGACAGCAAAAAAGACCAACCAGCAGCTTTGCTCATCCTGTTTGTGCTTCTTCATCAACTCATATTTGTCATTTGGATTCATGCCTTTTTGGTAATTCCGTTTCTTCATCTGTCAAAGGGGGATAATTCTGGTACCTACTTCATAAGGGCTGTGGTGGGAATTAACAAATTAATTTCATCTTACTAAATAAGATCAAATAAGTATGTCAAGTCCTTGGTATTTTGGCACACGGCAAACACTCCCTACATGTTAGCTTTCATTATTTTATTCAGAAATGATAACACAGCTGAATTTCAGCATGAACACTGGAATTTGACTGTTGCATGCCAAGTAAGAGAGCGGATTTTCATATTAATTTTTAAAATTAAACTGAAAAATGTTTCTGCTTTAGAGTGAAACCATAAACCAAAGTCAAAACCATCGATTTGCTATCCATATGTTCTGACTAATATCCACGTTCTTCTCTGCTTCCTGGGCCCCCAGCTAACCTGCGTTTCCCACATCCCCCTGCAGTTAGGTGGGGCCGTGTGACCACTTCTGGCCAATGGACTGTGGGAGTTTTGAGAGTGTGAGAATGTGGGAAGTCTGGTCTCCAAAAACTCCTGAGCAAACCTCTTCCCTCACCTGCCGGCTAGAGGCTGAAAGTCAGTGAAGAACTTGGAGGGCCTAGAGTACAGCAGAACCAATGTCTCTGAGGAATCTCACCGACCTGGGCTAAGCAGCTGAGCGATCACCACTGTGCACTCTGGCAGTTCACACACTCTAGTCCATGGCTGCTTCTTCTTTACGCGTGACTCTAACATATTCCTGTAACAGTAACACCTAAGACTTTTACCATGGGCCACTGCTCTAAGTACTGTATATACATGTTAGCCCTTGTAATTTTCTCAACAATCCTCTGAGCCAGGTATTTCTTACAGCTGAGGAAGGTAAAAACAAATATTTTAAGTGATCTGTCTCAGGTGCACAGCCAAGGTAAGCTGATGAACTGGGGGTGGATGCAAATAGCAGTCCAGCCAGCCCTAGAGTCCACATTCTCAGCTGCTAGTCTAGGCCTTTTGAAGATAAATGCACACATCCGGGACACGCTGCTGTGGTATTATTCACCAGAGTGTTATGCAGGGTCAGTCCAGACATACTTGCGAAGAAAGCTGTGGTTGTCAATAAGGGATCCCCAAAGCCCCTGCTGCAGGCACATCCCATTCCTTTGTTAACCAGGTATCTCATCAGGTAGCAGACAATTGGGTGTCTTATCACCTCCTTTGGTTTCCTAGGGCTCCCAACTTAAAGGATCCTCTCTGGGCATCATTGAGGTTTTTGGACCTTTGTTGTATTTCTCCTTGTATCAAAACTGCTGTCCTAAGACCTATTTTTTTGGGATATCCTACTCACTGAATGCTGATAACTCAGTGATCTGACACGTTATATCAATGTTCTCTTTCTCTCAGATTATCTTTTATTTCAGAGGCCTTCAGGGACAATGCCATAATCTGAAACGGTAACTTGATTGCCAACAATTTGCAACATTCCCAGGTAGGTGTAGCAGCCATATGTGTTTGGATAAAGAAGAGTATTTGCATACCTCAGATCATCCCATGTGGGCACCTGTTCTGGCATAAGATAAATCACATCAATTACAGACAAACTAAAACATGTTGCTTTGTTTCTAGGCTGTGGCTGCAACACTCTGATGTTAAGCACTACCATGTGCTTTATGCCATTTAGAAAAAGAAACCATGGTAATCTCACCACATGATGAGGCGTGTGTGACAGGTCGGCTTGGACGTCAAGCAAGAGTATTTCCTAACATTATAAACAAGCTTCTGGCTGGGCGTGGTGGCTCATGCCTGTAATCCCAGCACTTTGGGAGGCCGAGGCGGGCAGATCACTTGAAGTCAGGAGTTTGAGACCAGCCTGGCCAACATGGTGAAACCACGTCTCTACTTAAAAAAAAAAAAAAAAAATTACAAAAATTAGCCAGGCATGGTGGCAAGTGCCTATAATCCCAGCTACTCAGGAGGCTGAGGCAGGAGAATGGAGGTTGAACTTGAACTCAGGACGTGGAGGTTGCAGTGAGCCGAGATTGCACCACTGGACTCCCGCCTGGGCAACAGAGTGAGACTCCGTCTCAAAAACAAACAAACACAAAAACAACAACAAAAAGTTTCCTCTTCTTTTCTTTCGTCTTTTTTTTTTTTTTTTTAATACCATAATGCAGTTCTTTACACCTATGCCATGGAATGAAACCATCAGCAATATGTCTTCTAATAAGAATCTCACCACATGGAAAATTTACTTGTGAAAATATATTTAATGGCCTGGACTCTAGACATACAATTGGAAAATATTAGCGTATTAAAATAAAGCTCATCCCCTGGCACTATATCCAGATCAGAGGGAGAAGAACAAGCTAGAAAACAACCTTGCCCAAGTCATAGGTACATATCTTTAAGATCTGAATTACTCAAGAGAATTCCTTACATGGTAACATTCAGAAGAAGCAATTTCTGGCTGGGTGCGGTGGCTCACACCTGTAATCCCAGCACTTTGGGAGGCCAAGGCAGGCAGATCATGTGGTCAGCAGATCGAGACCAGCCTGGCCAACATGGTGAAACCTCGTCTCTATTAAAAATAGCCAGGCGTGGTGGCGGGCACCTGTAATCCCAGCTCCTCGGGAGGCTGAGGCAGGAGAATCGCTTGAACCTGGGAGGTGGAGGTTGCAGTGAGCCTAGACGGCGCCATTGCACACCAGCCTGGGCAACAGAGAGAGACTCTGTCTCAAAAAAAAAAAAAAAAAAAAGGAAAAAAAGAAGCAGCAGCAGCAATTTCAAAGCATGTACCTCTACTGCAGTTTTTGTTAATCGATGACTCTTACTGTCCATTGTAATGAAGAGAACAAGAGAATCCAGAAAGGCTTACCCAGAAGTACTTATTTTGCTATACAGATGCCGGAAGTCCCTCTGTTCTCCTTCTTCAAGCTTGATGGTCAAATTTCTAGAATAATTCATCAAACAATCAAAAGCTGAATGTGCTACACAGTTAAGATTCAGCTTCTACTGAAAAATGTCAAAGTTCTACAAATAATACAGGTTCTGAGATATGAAAGAAAAAAGTGTCAAATTCTTACTTTATAAATAAACTACCAAATGCTTAGGAAGAATGCATTTGGGCAAGTTGCCTGGTCTCGTGCAGCAAACCAACAGAAATGCCTGACATATGATCTAGAATTCACTTCTGCCAGGCTAGTGCTGCCCAACCACGACACATCTTGAGTGTCTCAAGAAGCAGTCTCTCGAGAAAACCTCATCACAATATCATTACATAAAAAGACTTGTTGCACATTTCCTACGTTTTCTTTAGACAGGCACCTGAGATCAATATCATCTCTCCTTCCCATCCTCAGGATAAACAGAAGACGTTAACACATGAATAAGTTTTGTGTTTTCATCAGAGTTTATAATCTCATAACTGAATAATAATTTCAGCTAGCAAAACATCAACCTAGCCTCTAAGATAACCATTCTCAATATTAGCAAATTAACCATTTCATATAAACCCAGGGAATTATCAATATTCTACTTCTGATTCTGGTTTTGCAATTTCTGGATTGGGCAAGAGGAAGAGTCACTTATCTTTTGTCTGTATGAGAGATGGAGGCATGAATTAATGTGAAGAAAGTCCAGTGTTTTACCTTGGAAAGCATCTCACTAGAGGATACACTAACATCACAACAGACTGAACACATACCTATGGACAACTATGAAGCAAGATTTTTTTATGTGAAGGTAGTAAGCAAAATTATTACACAGAAGTCCTGCTGTGTATTTGAGGCTGCCTTTCAAAATCATCCTCTTTTATTCCTGGGCTCACCTGGCAGCCATCTCAGACTGAGAAGACATTGCTGCGGCTTGCCCCATGTTGGACTTACCTCCTGCCCAGTACATGCACCCACACAGGCCGGAATAACCGAAGGTGGGGACAGCATGAGTAGGAGGTAATGAAAACGTGTCCTAGCGCCGGGAAGAGTCCAAACCAAACACAGTCCTAGGCTGCAGCGAGGGAAGGAAGTGGCTGGAAAGTTATTCCCTGATGGCTTGGATATTTAAACATTGTGAGGTAGCAGGAGTGTGTGTGTGTGTGTGTGTGTGTGTGTGTGTGTATGTGTGTGTGCAGCCTTAGAAATAAAAAACAACACTGCTAACTTAGAAACTTAGAAAAATAATTTGGTCATAACTGAAAGAGAATAACAGCAAGTCTGACTAAGACAGCAAGGAGCTGCTTGAGAGCTCCAGGCTGCAGCCCTATTTTGTATGTCTGTTTTCTCAAACTGCCTCTCCACTGACCATTTTCCCAAGCACTGCCCAGAAAGGAATGTCACTGGCCCTACTGGTGAAACACTAAATCTGATTCACCACTTTACCCCCAACATCTAGTCTGGTTCTTGGCATCCAGAAGGCACCAACAGTCCTGCTTTGCCTGGGACTTGCCTGGCTTCAGGACTGAGGGTCACAGCCCAGGAAACCCTCGGTCCTGGACAAACGGGGTCAGTTGGTCACTCCACAAGATGCCCCATGTAGAATCCCTTCCTCAGTATGCCTTCATAGACAGTTAAATCATTCATTTTTTTTTAAGGGCAAAAAAAGAATTTTTTGAATTTCAGCCCCAGGTACTTCCTCTGGAGTCGCTCAGAATGAGTACAAGGATAGTTTCTGCTGAACAGCTCCTGGCTGGGTCACAAATGCAGCTTTCTACTAAGTGGGACTGTGGTGCCCAACTCAGGAGACCCTGGAGAGTGACAGGGAGCCCTAAAACGAAGGATGTGAAAACTTCACAAAACTGGAATTGGACAGCCAGCCAACCCTCTGCATTCCTATTGGAGGAATTCTAAAGTTTCAATAAATATCATCCCATCACGAATGTTTGTATGAGGAGCTACTTAAGTGAAAAGCTGCCTACAAATGCCCCTATTTGGCATTTTTATTATTATTTTGCCTCTCTTAGCTAAGTCATTAAATGCCTAATATAAAGCAACTTTTCTGTGTTTCTCATATCTCTGCACCTTGCTGTAGTTGAGTTCACTGGTGACTCAAGGCACTAGAATGACATTTGCGGAAACTGATATCATCCACAGTTCCATGATCCCCCTGGGGGATGACAGGGGGCCTTTATAGTATTTACAGCTG